>NW_007248664.1:0-1519 GCF_000164805.1 Carlito syrichta
GGTTTTTAAATATATATATTTAGCTGGGCTCAGTGGCTCATGCCTATAATCCCAGCACTTTGGGAGCCTCAGGTGAGAGGATTGAGAGGATTGTATACACACACACACACACACACACACACACACACACACACACACATACATGTATTTAATTCCTTTGAAAGCACCTAATGGTAGCATTTTTCCTCAGTTTCTCAAGTACAATTTCACCTGAAATCAAGCTTATAATGATGAAATAGCCCAGGCTCAGTAGCTCACATCTATAATCCCAGCACTTTGGAAGGCTGAGGCAAGAGGATTGTGTGAGCCCAGGATTGAGTTTGAGAAGAGCCTAGACAACATAGCAAGACTTCGTGTCTACAAAAAATAAAATAAAAAAACTAACTGGACATGGTGGCATGCACCTGTAATTCCAGCTACTCAGAAGACCGGGATGATTGCTTGAGCACAGGAGTTTGGGCCATGATTGTCAGCCTGTGCAACCAAGACCCTAACTAAAAAAAAAAAAAAAAAAAAGATGAAATAATAGGTAAACAGTATTCTGTTATTTATAATTTTGTACAATCATAGTGTATGTTCTTGTGTATTTTAAAGAAGTAAAAATAGCACACCACTTTGGGAGGCAGAGGCAAGAAGACTGCCTGAGCCCAGGGGTTCAAGACCAACCTAGGCAACTTGGTGGGACCTCATCTCTACAGTAAATCAAAAAATTAGCTGGGCATGGTGGTGCACGCCTGTAGTTCCAGCTACTTGGAAGGCTGAGGTGAAAGAATTGCCTGAGACTGGCAGGTTGAGGCTGCAGTGGTCTTGAGTGTGCCAATGCACTCCCCCCTGGGTGATAAAAACAACAAGAAAAAATAGCCATTTTATATTACAATATAACTTATTTCTCAGCACATGCTATGTACATAATATTGTGCACCAATGATGTGCCAGGCGATAAGTTGAGCACTATGTTTTGTATGAAATCTTGTTAATTCATAAAACAGTATTACAGAGTAGGTTTTATCCTTGTTTTTCTTTCTTTCTTTTTTTTTGAGTAGGAGTCTCACTATCAACCTGCTGAGCTTAGGTGATCCTTTCACTTCAGCCTTCCAAGTAGCTGGAAATATAGGCCCATGCCACCATGCTCAGCTAATTTTATTTATTGTAGAGATGAGGTTTCTCCAAGTTGCCCAAGCTGCTCTCGAACCCTGGACTCAGGCAACCCTCTCGCCTCTGCCTCCCAAAGTGCTTGAATTACAGGTGTGAGCCACCACGTTCGGCCTATCCTTGTTTTTTTATTTTTCTTTCTTTCTTTTTTGAGTTGGAGTCTCACTGTCATCCAGACTGGAGTGCAGTGGCCTCTCCTAGCCACTGCAACCTCTTCCTGCTGGGCTCCGGCGATCCTTCCACCTCAGCCTTCCAAGTAGCTGGAACTACAGGTGCGCGCTACCACGCCTGAGTTAATTTTTTGATTTATTGTAGAGATGAGGTCTCGCCAAGTTGCCCAGGCAGGTCTCAAACCCTCAGGCTCAGG
>NW_007248664.1:1841-6679 GCF_000164805.1 Carlito syrichta
AAAAAAAAAAAAAAATTAGCCAGGTGTGGTGGTGTGTGTTTGTGGTTCCAGCTACTTAGAAGGCTGAAGCATGCCAGGCTCGGTGGCTCAGTTTGTAATCCCAGCATTTTGGGAGGCCAAGGCAAGTGGATTGCCTGAGCCCATGCGTTCGAGACCAGCTCAGGCAACTTGGCAAGACCTTGTCTCTACAATAAATAAAAAAATTATCCGGTCATGGTAGCATGAACCTGTAGTTCCAGCTACTCGGAAGGCTGAGGCGGAAGGTTCGCCAGAATCTAGCAGGTAGATCCTGGGGTGGCCGTGGGTGATGAAGTGAGACTTCAACTCAAAAAAAAAAAAAAAGAATGCTGAGGCAGAAGGATCACCTGAGCCTAGCAAATCAAGGCTGTGGTAGCCAACAGCGTGCCACTGCTGTCTAATCTGGGTGACAGAGTGAGACTCCAACTCAAAAACAAATGAAAACAAAAGATGATTTTCATGTAATATTTCTTCCTTTAATTATGTGAATAATATTGGAAGGCTGAGGCAGAAGGATCGCCAGAGCCCAGCAGGTCGAGGCTGCAGTGGCCGGAAGCGGCCACTGCACTCCAGTCTAGGCGACAGAGTGAGACTCCAACTCAAAAAAAAAAAAAAAAAAAAATATATGAATAATAGCAAGTACATGGAAGTTTATCTCCATTAACAATATATGTGTAAAACACACCTGAATAAAATATTCTTCATTTAAAATTTCTAGTTGTTTATTGTTCTTTAGTAACCCTATGCAAAGGGCGACCCTAAAAAACCAGAATGATCTTTTTTGGGGACAGGCCCCTTGTAGTCCAGGCTTCCCATACTAGATGAGTGTTCTAGGAACCCATTGTCATCAGTGTACCAGCTAACATTGTTGTGAAAGGCTGCGTTTGGCGTTAGTGAATTTTTTTTGGAGATTGTTTCAATGTGTTTACCCATTTCATGATGAGTGATTTACACAAACAACCTGCCTATACTGCACTGTGTTCAGCAGTTTTTGATCAAAAAACGGCATGATCCCCGTACCCCATTCTCCCTATTCACCCAATCTTGCCCTGAGTGACATTTTTTTGTTTCCCCAGCTGAAGAAAGTCCTTAAAGGGAAACATTTTGCTGATGTGGAAGAGGTGAAACAAAAAATGGCAGAAGCACTAAAAGCCATCAAATGGACGAGTTCCAAAACTGTTTTGAGCAATCGAAATAGCATCTCTTTTTTTTTTTTTTTGAGTTGAAGTCTCACTCTGTCGCCCAGACTGGAGTGCAGCAGCATGCTCCCAGCCACCGCAGCCTCGACCTGCTGGGCTCCAGCGATCCATCCAAGTGACCGGAACTACAGGCGCGTGCTATCATGCCCGGTTAATTTTTGATTTATTGTAGAGATGAGGTCTTACCAAGTTGCCCAGGCAGGTCTTGAACCCATGGGCTCAGGCAATCCACTCACCTCGGACTCCCAATGAGCAGGATTACAGGCTGAGCCACCCAGCCCGACCCAGAAATAGCATGTTGATAGGTGTATTTTATCAAACCAAGAGTACTTTGAAGGTGACTGAAGTTTAAACATGTAAGAGTAAATACACAATTTTTTTTTTTTGAGTTGGAGTCTTACTCTGTTGCCCAGACTGGAGTGCAGTGGCCGCTCCCAGCCACCGCAGCCTCGATCTGCTGGGCTCCAGTGATCATTCCGCCTCAGCCTTCCAAGTAGCTGGAACTACAGGCGCGCGCTACCGCACCCAGCTAATTTTTTGATTTATTGAAGAGATGAGGTCTCACCAAGTTGCCCAGGCGGGTCTCAAACCCGTGGGCTCAGGCAATCCACTCATCTCAGCCTCCCAAGGCGCGGGATTACAAGCTGAGCCACCGAGCCCAGCTCCAATACATTATTTTAAATTAGATTTCAAAAATAAATATTTATATAGTCTAGGTTAAATTATCACAAATTCTGAATTAGTGAAATTAAGAGGGTTTTAAGATAGATTATAAGCCTTCTTGCAAGCTTAGCATACTTTTATAACATGTATAAAGAAGTCCAGCACCAGGCAAAATTGTGAAGATGAATTTTTATCCATGGTCCCTAAGTTTCTTCACCAAGGCACTGTAGATATTGAGTGCCTGTTATATGCTAGACACATATTCTAAGTAGGAGTTGGATAAGCTAACAGTTGTCAACACAGCAAAGAGGATCCCTTCGAAAGTAGGAACACAAGTAGTCAGGAAGACAAGTAAATCAGACACTTTTAGATAGTGTTAAGTGCCATTACAATTTTTAGCAATTAGCCGAGCGTGGTAGAGAACACTTGTAGTTCCGGCTACTTGGAAGGCTGAGGCGGAAGGATCTCTGGAGCCCAGCAGGTTGACACTGGAGTGGCCGTGAGTGTGCCACTGCATTCCAGCCTGGGCGACAGAGTGAAACTCCAACTCAAACAAACAAACAAATAAAAATTTTTAGCAAAAGTATGCAGTAATGGAGAGGTGGGGTAACTTTAGGTGGGATGGCTGGAAGAGGCATTGATTTGGGGAGAGAATATTCCTTCCAGAACAGCAAACGCAAAGAGTTGGAGGGGAGAGTGGAGGGCTACAGAAACAAAAGGAAGGCCAACACGAGGGGTGCAATTGTGTAGTGGGGCACAATGCCGTGAGATGAGCCTGGAGAGACAGGCAGGGCCAGAGCATTCAGTGCCATGTAGATGAGGAGTCTGGATTGTATTTTAGGTGCGAAGTAAAGCCACGTGAAGGCTGAGTGCAGTGGCTCACACTTGTAATCCTAGCATTGGGAGGCCGAGGCGAGAGGATTGCATTGAGCCCAGGATTTTGAGACCAGCCTGGGCAAGTTGGTGAGATCTCATCTCCACAATAAATTTTTTAAAATAGCCGGGCATGGTGGCAGTTACCTGTAATTCCAGCTCCCTGGAAGGCTGAGGTGGAAGGATCTCCTGGGCCCAGCAAGTCAAGGCTGCGGTGACCGTGAGCACGCCACTGCACTCCAACCTGGGCGATAGAGTAAGACTTTTCAAAAAGAAAAGGAAATTGATGTGAAGACTGTAAGTAGAAATGTAGCATCAGTTGATTTACATTTAAAATTGCTTTTAGAAATCACTCTGCCCGCTATTTAGAGAATAGACTATAGAAGGAGAATATGATTGGGAGTGAGAAGAATAACACTTGGGACATGACTGTAGTACTGAGGGGAAATCAGTGGTGGCTCAGGCTGAGGAGGAGAGCCAGGATAGATTTGGCAGAGCTGACTGAATTGCTGAGGGATTGGTTGTGGAGTATAACGAAAAGATCAGAATCAAGATTCTTAGATTTCTGGCAGATCTCTTAGTAACTTATTGGATTTGATTTTCTGCTCCCATGTTTTGTTTCTAAAACCTACTCCCTTTGTTGAATGAGTAAGGCCCTGACCTTTCTACTTTTCCTTTTTTCAGATCAGTTCTCATTGTTCTCAATTTAACACATATGAGGGGGAACCCCCCAAAGAAGACTTTTTTTTTTTGGAGAGTTCTACCTTGTAGTATAGGCTTCCCCCACAATGTAAGTGTTCTAGGAACCCATTGGCATCAGTGAACCAGCTAACATTGTTGTGAGAGGCTGTGTTTGGGTTCACTTAATTTGGGGGGGAGATCCTTCCACTGCGTTCACCCATTTCATGTAGGCACAACCAACCTGCCTACACAGCGCTGAGTATTCTGCAGTTTTTCACCAAAACCAGCATGACTCCAATGCCCCACCCTCCCTATTGGCCAATCTCACCCTGAGTGACTTTTTTGTTTGCTTGTTTTTTTGGATGAAGAAAGTCCTCAAGGGAAATGTTTTGCTGATGTGGAAGAGGTGAAATAAAAAACACCAGAAGCCGGGCTCGGTGGCTTAGCCTGTAATCCCGTGCCTTGGGAGGCTGAGGTGAGTGGATTGTCTGAGCCCGCTGGTTCGAGACCCGCCTGGACAACTTGGTGAGACCTCATCTCTACAATAAATCAAAAAATCAGCTGAGCGTGGTAGCGCGCGCCTGTAGTTCCAGCTACTCGGAAGGCTGAGGTGGAAGGATCGCCGGAGCCCAGCAGGTCGAGGCTGTGGTGGCCGGGAGCAGCCCCTGCACTCCAGTCTGGGCAACAGAGTGAGACTCCAACTCAAAATAAATAAATAAATAAAAATAAATAAATAAAAAACACCAGAAGCATTATGGCATCAAAACTGATGAGTTCAAAAACTGTTTTGAGCAGCAGAAAAAGGATCTCGATAGGTGTATTGAATCAAACGGACAGTATTTTGAAGGTGAATGGAGTTTGAACATGTAAGAATAAACACACAATTTTTAATAAATAAATTCCATTTTGGGGAGTCCCCTTCATATACTCCTGCTGCTTTTCAGTTCATGTCTCTTTAGCTGCCTGGTTAAATTTGTTTCTTCCAAAATCAAACAATTCCTTTTTTATTTTATTTATTTATTTATTTTTATTTTTTGAGTTGGAGTTTCATTCTGTCAGCCAGGCTGGAATACAGTGGCACGCTCATGGCCACCACAGCCTCAACCTGCTGGACTCAGGCGATCCTTCTGCCTCAGCCTTCCAAGTAGCCAGAACTACAGGTGCACACCACCATGTCTGGCTATAAAATCAAACAGTTTCATGCCCGCACAATAACCATGAAAGGATTCCAACCAGTGTCTGCAATCAATGCCACCATTAAAACCAACTTGGATGCTTTAGATGAGAGAGGGGAAAATTTTTTTGTGTCTGGCTAGGTAGACCTACATCCTTTGTCAGTTTTAAAGAAGTTACAAACTAGGCTTGGTGGCTCAGCCTGTAATCCCGCGCCTTTGGGAGGCTGAG
>NW_007248664.1:6699-7979 GCF_000164805.1 Carlito syrichta
GCAGCCACTGCACTCCAGTCTGGGTGATGGAGTGAGACTCCAACTCAAAAAAAAAAAGAAGTTACAGAAGACAAATCTCCCTCCCTCATCACCCCATATGATTATAGGATCAAAAGTCTCTAAGTGGAGAAGTTGAGACAGGCGTAGCTACCTAAATTAGATAACTGAGAAACAGGGAGATTAAGCATTCCAGTGTCTTTTCTTTTTTTTTCTTTTTTTCTTTTTTGAGTTGGAGTTTCACTCTGTTGCCCAGACTGGAGTGCAATGGCCGCTCCCAGCCACCGCAGCCTTGACCTGCCGGGCTCCGGCGATCCTTCCGCCTCAGCCTTCCGAGTAGCTAGAATTACAGGTACATGCTACCACGCCCGGCTGATTTTTTGATTTATTGTAGGGATGAAGTCTCGCCAAGTTGCCCAGGCGGGTCTTGAACCCACGAGCTCAGGCAGCCCACTCACCTCAGCCTCCCAAAGGCGCGGGATTACAGGCTGAGCCATCGAGCCCGGCTCCAGTGTCTTTTCTTATCAGTATATGACCTTCACCCAACTGACCAGGCATATCAGACCTGACCACCTTGCAGTTGGCATGTAGAACTACCAGTGTCATAAATCACAAAAACAATGAGAATTAGCCTCCCCCCCAAAAAAGCATGATGTTCTAAAAAAAGCCCAAATCTAGTTGTGACTTTCATTATTGAGACAGTCCTTGTGACCCTAAAATGTTAAGAGGTCATAATGAAAACTTACGTCCAGATACTTGTAGCCTTCCAGTATTGGCTTATGGGATAGTTTGCTTAATCTTCACTGCAAACATTATATAAAGTTTTTTGTTAAAGGCAAACACATGTCCTTTTCTTTAAGGCACCTCCATTCTTTCTTGAACATACCTTTCCTTCCTAATAAACTTTACCTTAAGACTTTACTTCAAGGCCAGGCACAACGGTTCACGCCTATAATCCTAGCACTTTGGAAGGCCAAGGTGAGAGAATCGCCTGAGACCACGGGTTTGAGACTAGCCTGGGCAACTCGGCAAGCCCTCAGCTCTACAATAAATCAAATAATTAGTCAGGCATGATGGCACATGCCTGTAGTTCCGGCTACTTGGAAGGCTGACGCGGAAGAATCGCCTGAGCCTAGCAGGTCGAGGCTGCGGTGGCCCTGAGCATGCCACTGCACTCCAACCTGGGTGACAGAGTGAGACCCTGACTAAAAAACAAAAAAACATCAGTGGCTCAGCCTGTAATCCCGCACCTTTGGGAGGCTGAGGTGAGTGGGTTGCCTGAG
>NW_007248664.1:8030-9416 GCF_000164805.1 Carlito syrichta
ATTCTGGCTACTTGGAAGGCTGAGGCGGAAGGATCGCCAGAGCCCAGCAGGTTGAGGCTGCAGTGGCCGGGAGCGGCCACTGCACTCCAGTCTGGGCGACAGAGTGAGACTCCAACTCAAAAAAAAAAACTTTACTTCAGACTTACTGTGTGATATTCCTTTCTGCACCACCCAACATATTGATGCCAGAGGGGAGTGAAATCTAGAAGGTTGAGTAGGAATTTTGTTTAGCAGACAAGATAGAGAGCTCACAGGTGTTGGAAGACTGAGAGACAGCAAGTCATATTTAGGGGGTTAAGTGATTTGGGGAGGAACAAGGAGTGGAGAAAGAAAGGAGTAGAGGCTAGAAAGCCGAGCCCAATCCAGATGGGAAAAGTCTTTGCATGTCCTGAAGAGTCAACAATGCCTTTGATCAGAGCAGGCTGGTGGGGCCTGATTTTTATGCAGACAACTTCGACTGCAGTGGGAAGCTCTCCTGCAGGCAGGGACCTAGCAGAGATGGGGACCTGAGGCCGGTGGAATCCAGGCAATAGACAAGCACAGGCTGACCACAGTCCTGTGGTAGTAAGAATGGGGAAGAAGTGAATTTGAAAGACATTTGAAATCCACAAGCTTTCTTGACTAATGTTAGCTATGGGGAGTGAGGCACTCCCATTTTTTTTAAAGTGCTGAGAGTCAGTCAAGGAGGCAGAGCAGGGTGGGGTGAGGGCAAATAGAGGGGGAAAAGAGGGAGGAGAGCTGAATGGTAGAGTGTGACCCCCACCATGGTGTGGTAGTGAGAGGTGGACCATTGAGTATGAGAATCCAGATCCCAAGAGAGAAGCTGGAGCAGGACCCCATTGAGTCACACCAAGATCTGGGTCTCATCATTAATCATCCATCATTCAAAAATTATTTATTGGCTGGGTGTGGTAGCTCATGCCTGTAATCCCAGCACTTTGGGACGCTGAGGCAAGGAGGTTGTCTGAGCCCAGGAGTTAGAGACCAGCCTGGGCAACATAGCAAGACCTCGTCTCTACAAAAAATTTAAAAATAAGCCAGGCATAGTGGTGCGCACCTGTAGTCCCAGTGATTCAGCATGCTGAGGTGGAAGATCGCCTGAGCTCAGGGTGTGGAGGCTGCGGTGAACCATGATTTTGCCACTACACTCAAGCCTGGGTAACAGAGTGAGAACAAGCCGGGCTCGGTGGCTCAGCCTGTAATCCCGCGACTTAGGAGGCTGAGGTGAATGGATTGCCTGAGTCTGTGGGTTTGAGACCACCTGGGCAACTTGGCAAGACCTCATCTCTACAATAAATCAAAAAATTAGCCGTGCGTGGTAGCACGCACCTGTAGTTCCAGCTACTTGGAAGGCTGAGGTGGAAGGATCGCTGGAGCCCAACTAAA
>NW_007248664.1:9623-22807 GCF_000164805.1 Carlito syrichta
GGGCGGGTCTCGAACCCACGGGCTCGGGCAATCCACTCACCTCAGCCTCCCAAAGGCGCGGGATTACAGGCTGAGCCACCAAGCCCGGTGAGAATCTGACTTTTAAAAATTTTATTTATTGAACACCTACTAGGCACTAGGAAAATAGCAGTGAACAAAGACAAAACCTCCTCATAGAACTGACATTTTAGGTGAGAGGCGGGAACACATTTAACAAGTATAAAATATATACAGGAGTAGGGAAGGAAAGCAAAGCAAAGGGATGATTGCGATATTAAATAGAATGGGCTGGGCTCGGTGGTTCAGCCTGTAATCCCAGCACTTTCAGAGGTGGAGATGAGTGAATTGCTTGAACCTGAGCGTTTGAGACCAGCCTGGGCAACGTGACGAGACCTTGTCTCTATGATCACTAAAAAATTAGCCTGGCGTGGTAGCACGTGCCTGTAGTTCCGGCTATTTGGAAGGCTGAGGCAGGAGGATCGCGGGAACCCAGCAGGTCAACACTGGGGTGGCCATGAGTGAGTGTATCACTGCACTCCAGCCTGGGCAACGGAGTGAGATGCCAACTCCAATAAATAAATAAATACATAAATAGAATGATCAGAGAGCACCTCACCGGTAAGGTGACATCTGAGAAGATGTCCGAAGGAAGCAATAACCAAGGCATATGGCCATCTAGGGGAGGGCATTATCTATAAAGGGAGGAAGGGAACAGCACACAGGTTTTAGGGAGCCCATTACAAAAACTGGAGAAAAACGGAGGCCTCTCTTTTGCAGTCTCTCCTTGGAAAAAGTCCAAGATATATATTACTAGGTGAGGAGGGGAAAAAGTCCAGAATGGTGTGTGTTGCCCCGTGCTTCTGTTTGCATAAAAAAAGGAAAGATTCCATATTGTTTTTATTCTGAGAAAATGCAGTGAAAATGCCCAACTCTGTTCAGGTGCTGGAGGGACCCCAAGCACCTCTGGAGAGGAGGTGGTTTTGGGAAAAGAAACTCTTCACCTATACCTTGCAGCTTTGACTTTTGTGTACTGTATTGTGGAAATATTTACTTAAATTAACATAGAGACATTTTGAACAAACTGGGTGGACGCAGGGCCCTACTCCTGATATTCCGATACTGTGCCGGGGCGGAGTCCTGTCTGTGCACGTGCAGAACAGCAAACATTGTGTACCCTTCGTTGGAGCAGCGCTCACAGCGCTTGCACGAACATCTTCGCACCCCACCCTCCCGAAGGCTCATTATCTCGGTATGCAGGGGACGAAACTGACGCTCGGAGTGTCTCTCCGCCCAGCCTGGCGACTGGGCGTCGCGGTGGGGCAGATGAGAGCCGCGGGCCGCGTCGCCGCCTCCCTGGACCCGGCGGTCCGGCTGGCCCCTCTCGCCAGCGCGGCCGCTGGCTCTCGGGCGCCCCTTGCAGGCTGGCGGCGGTCCCTTCCCCCGGTGAGGCGCGGCGGGTGTTGTCAGGTCTGCAGAATAAAGCGGCCTGAGGACGCTTAGGGCTGTGTGCGCGGTGGGAAAACGGAATGCGTGCCTGAGTGTGGGAACACACGAGTGTGAGAGAATGTGGGGGAGGTTCAGGTGTGTCTACCTCTAAGTGTGTGGGTGTGGACCCTATGTGGTAGGGTGGAGGGTGTACTGGCCCTATGTGTGTGTGGACTGTGGGGAAGAGCTTTTGTGTGTGTGTGTGTGACCTCACATGTGTGTGCATGTGTTTGAGCAGCGGGCGATCTGTCCTTGACTCCGTTCAGCTCTGGTGTCACCTCCTCTGTGAAGCCACCTGACTTCCTCCACCCTTACCTCTTCCGAGTCTGGTACAGCAGGGCACACGGTGGGGCCTCCATCCTTGCTTATGGAATGACCAGCATTTGTGTGTCTCTGTGTGTTTGACATCATGTGGGCAACTCTACATGTGTCTGAGGCTGTCAGAGTGTGTGTGTTTGTGGGGGTGGGGACAGATTTCATCCCACAGAGCAGTTACAGCCGTTCTATTTTGATTCTGGGGGTCTGTTGTCCTCCCAGTTTTCTTTCTCCCCCCTCCCCCCCCCAGTTTTCTAATCCACAGGCCTCAGGCTCAGGGATGCCTGACCCTGTGTCAAAGTGTAAACCATCTATTACTTGGTCACTTGTTGACTCGGGGTCAGCCAGACTGCTTTGCCTCTTTGACCTGATTTCAGCTGGCCCTTACCTGGTCAGAACAGGGGCTACTTTGGGACACAACCTCCTGCTAATCACTTGGGACTGGGATCTCTGGAGTCAGTTCAAAATTGCCAGACCAACCTTAAAGTCTCATGTTCCTCCCCAACTCCCAAGCACAAGGCTTGAGTCGCGCCAGTACCTGAAGTCTACCACATTCCCTGTGATTACAACTTTTGTCCATCTTTATTTGTTGTCTTCTGTGTCCAGGGAGCTTAGGATCCATTCTCATTTCACCTCAGAAAACTTCCTACTAGCTACCTCTTTTTTTTCTAACTCCAGAGTCTGAGACTTCTCCCCTTCCCATCCATGGAAACAGTCCTGAGGGGAAGCAGCAGGGCATAGTGGTCACAGCTCAGGCTCTGGACCCACAGCTCTTTGGGCCTAAGTCCTGACTCCACCACTGACAAGATTTTTAGCATCAGACAAGTGTACAAGACAGAATTCCATCAGGAAATGGAGGACTGTCTCGAATTGCATAATTTGAGGAGTGTTTCATAACAGGATTATATACAAACACATGGGCAGGCTGTTGGTAAGCCACAAGGGATAGTGCATTACCCCAGATCTAGTAACAGGAGACTTTGTTACCCCCTTAAGGATCCAGGGGATGGGGAGAAGCAATTACTAGAATCTGGGCCCAGAGAGCCCCCTAGCAGGTGCTGTGACCTATAGCAACCTCACAGGAAGGAGCTGGGGAGGTCAATGTCCAACTTCACTTTCTGTCTCTTCTCCTGTGGGCACCACTCTCCAAGCTACAAGAGCCATGGGACAAGGCTTAGGCCTCCTGGCCCCAGAGCAGAGTGGATAAGGGTAAAGAAGGTGTCTGGAGTGTCCCCAGATGTGTAACACACCCTGCTAAGCCTGTAAAACAGCCTGTTGATCTTACCTTCTTTCTAGATTGTCACGATGATAAAAGCAGGTGGTATTTACTGAACACTGCTCCAGTGCACAGGAAATACTCAATTCAACTGTCTGCCTGTGGATTTTCTTTTCTTTTCTTTTCTTTTTTGGAGTTGGAGTCTCATTCTGTCACCCAGGCTAGAGTGCAGTGGCACATTCACGGCCATCTCAGTTCTGACCTGCTGGGCTCTGGTGATCCTTCCACCTCGGCCTTCTAAGTGAGCGCTACCATACCCGACTAATTTTTGATTTATTGTAGAGACAAGGTCTCGCCAAGTTGCCCAGGCTGGTCACGAATCCGCGGGCTCAGGCAATCCACTTGCCTCGGCCTCCCAAAATGCTGGGATTACAGACTGAGCCATCTAGCCTGGCCTGCCTGTGGATTTTCATGATTAATTGCCATCTCCAACTTAGCGTGTCCAAAACAGAGAGCTTGAAGTTCTCCCCATTTCAAACCTATTTCTTCCCTAGTCTCAGTTCGTGGCACTACCATTTATCCAACTGCTCAAGCAGACTCCCTGGTGCAGTTCTCCAGGTAATGGAAGGCACGTGCTTGCCTACCCCTTGGCACTTCTGTCATTCCACTCTGTTGACTCTTCTCCAAAATGTATCTCAAAGCCATCTCCCATCTCCACTGCCACCTCACTAGTCCATCACCTCCCACCTAGGTTACTCCTAACCCCCTAGTAGGTCTCCCTGCATCCACCATTCATTGTCCACCTGCCAGTCAGAGCCCTAAAGTGTCGTTTGGATCATGTCCCCCTTCTGAGTAGACCCACCATAGTACAGACCCGGCTCAGGTCCTCACCATGGATCATCCCCCTCCAGATATGTAGCCTCACTGCAGCTCCTCTGATTTTTGGCACCGAGCTTTTTCTTCCTCATCATCTATATATATATAGCACCTATATATATATATAGATATATATATTTTTTTTTTTTTGAGTCAGAGTCTCACTCTGTCGCCCAGGCTGGAGTGCAGTGGCACATTCACAGCCAGCGTAGCCTCGACCTACTGGGCTCAGGCGATCCTTCTGCTTCAGTCTTCCAAGTAGCTGGAACTACAGGTATGTGCCATCGCACTCGGCTAATTTTTTGATTTATTGTAGAGATGAGGTCTTGCCAAGTTGCCCAGGCAGGTCTCGAACCCATGGGCTCAGACAATCCTCTCTCCTAGAGCCTATATATTATTTCTACCACCACAGAAAATTCCTTCCTCCATTTGGCCCCACTGAGTCCTTATCCTTCAAATCTCAGCTATAAATGTGGTCACTTCAAAGAGGATTTCCCCCAAGAAATCATTATGCCAAAAAGATACCTGCACCCACAAGTTTATTGCAGCACAATTCTCAATGGCAAAGTCAAGGAATCAACCTGAGTATTCCTCAATAGAGGACTGGTACACACACACACACACACACACACACACACATATAGCCACAAAACAAGAAAGAAATCATGTCTTTTGCAGCAACATGGGTGGAACTAGAGGTCATTATCTTAACTGAAATAACTCAGAAAGTCAAATACTGCACGTTCTCACACAATGGGTACACAAGGACGTCCAGAGTTGAATAATTGACACTGGAGACAACAAAGTTGGGAGGGGGTAAGAATTGAAAAATTACCTATAGCTGGGCATGGTAGCACATGCCTGTAGTTCTGGCTACTTGGAAGGCTGACACAAAAGGATAGACAGAGCAGGTCTACGCTGGGGTGGCTATGAGTGTGCCACTGCACTCCAGCCTGGGTGACAGAGTGAGACTCCAACTCAAAAAAAAAAAAAGAAAGAAAGAAAGAAAGAAAAAGAACCTATTGAATACAGTGCTCACTATGCTGGCAATAAGTACACTAAAAGCCCAGACTTTATCACCAAAAGAGGCCTTCCTCAACTACCTTGTCTAAAATACATTTCTGCCAGGGGCGGTGGCTCACGCCTGTAATCCCAGTACTTTGGGGCATGTAGGTGAGAGGATTGCCTGAGAGCTCAGGAATTTGAGACCAGCCCAGGCAACTTGGTGAGACCTCATCTCCCTACAACAAATAAAAAAATTAGCTGGGTGTGGTGCTTTGCACCTGTAGTTCCAGCTACTTGGAAGGTGAAGTGTAGGGATCACCTGAGCCCAACAGGTTGAGCCTGCAGTAGCTGTGAGCATGCTTCTGCACACCAGCCTGGGCAACAGAGTGAGATTCTGACTCAAAAATAAATTAAAATAATTAATTAATTTAATTAAATACATTCCTCTCTCTTCTCTGTTCCAGCACCCTGGTTACTTAATAGCACTTAAAAAGTATGTAGTTCATTTCTTTACAAAGTTTGTAGTTTATATTCATTTCTTTGTTACTTGTCTATAGTCTGTCTCCCATGATCCTGCAAAGCTCATAGAAGGGTAAAGGTCCTGTCTGTTTTGCTCACCACTGTAACTTCCGGGACTGGC
The DNA here is from genome assembly GCF_000164805.1 of Carlito syrichta. Classification (NCBI taxonomy): domain Eukaryota; kingdom Metazoa; phylum Chordata; class Mammalia; order Primates; family Tarsiidae; genus Carlito; species Carlito syrichta. The sequence continues at coordinate 15,161 of NW_007248664.1, forward strand.
TCAGAGTTGGTGCTCCATAAAGACTGGACAGAGGTGAATGGGCAAATGGTAACCAATGTTATGATAATGATGATGCCATTAAAGCCTTTCCAGAGAATTCCACTGTTTAGCCAAACCCACAGCTAGAGTCATCCCAAAAGCAACGGCAGACAAGTTCCCATGAGCCATGCTCCAAACCATCCTGAGATGGGGCCACTTGGGATTCCAAAGAAAGAAGCACTAAACTCCAGGTTGTTTCCAGCAACAACCCCAAAAGTCTTATCAGTGCCTGGGAATGTCCAGGGCCCCAGCTTGGGTTCCAGTCCGCAGGGAGCCCAAGCTCTGTGACTCTGACTAGGCCGCAGTGTGGTCTGTATCTCTCAGGACAGGAAAAAAAAAGTGGGGGAAACCGAGGGACCCTATACCCACCACCCTGTCCCAGTGCTCCCTTTTTCCTTTCTTCAGGCTCCAGACTCTACCCTGAAGTCCCTGCCTCTTAGATTCACTAGGGCTAACTCGGTAAAGTACAAAGAAAACGGGACAATATCACTGGGGAAAAAAATCAATTCAGGTTAATGACTAGATGGTGTGAATGAATTGGAAATTTATCAGGAAAAAATGGAGGAGAAGGTGGGAATGCCAGAAGATGGGGGCAGGGTCAGCAGGTCTGGGGGAGGGACTCTGTGTGGGTTCAGGGAGGCCCAGTGGGTGTGCCCCTTTTCTATTCTCTGGTTCTCTTAGATAAGACCAGCAGTTTTGTCATCCTCGCCCTCCTGTCTCCAGTCCAGCAGCCCCAGGCCCACACTTTTGAAGCATGTCGAGCCAGGAGAACACACTACACCCACAGCTTTGGTCATGGGTCTCTAAGTCCCAAAGAGACTTAGCAAAGTCCATCTTGATTGGGGCTCCAGGAGGTAAGAAGGGGAAACAGAAGCCATTGGACAGAAAGGGAAAGGAGGGTGGAAACCGGGTATACATGACGCATATCTGCTGCTGGCTAGGAGAGATTTGGGGAGGATCCACGTTCATCAATCTCCATGTGCTAAATTATGGCCCCTGGGCTGGGGCTCTTGTCCAGGCCCTATAGGCAGGCCAGAGGGAATCCTGCAGCATGGGACCCACGGGGCACCCCCGTGGTTCCTGGACTCTGGTCCCTGGCATACAGAGCTTCCAATGGAAGGGGAGATACTGGTGACACTTTAACCAGCTCACAGAACTGATCTCAGCCCAGCTGGGCCACATGCCTGACAGCCTGACAGACCTTGTGAAGCAAACCCACAGAGAGGGGGTAGGCCTGCAGCGGCATGGAAGGTGCGACTGGAAGGGGGGCTCCTGTGGCCTGGGCTGGGTCAAGCTACAGGGACCCCCTGGGCCTGAATCAGCACTGAGGGGACTGGGGGAACTCAAAGAAGAGGTTGGTGAAGTCAGCCAATTGTCAGGGGTTGGAAGGAAGAACACAGAAACTTTAGGAGAGGGAACTGGATGATTCTGGGCCTGCCTAATGAGGAGCCACTGGGGACTAAACATCAAGGGAGCCTGAGGCTGAGAGAAGTCAGCTGCAGAAGGACAAGAAGTCCTGGATTAGCCGGGTTCGGTGGCTCAACCTGTAATCCTGCGCCTTGGGAGGCTGAAGTGAGTGGATTGCCTGAGCTCACGGGTTCAAGACCTGCCTGGGCAACTTGGTGAGACCTCATCTCTACAATAAATAAAAAAATTAGCCGGGTGTGGTAGTGTGCACCTGTAGTTCCAGTACTTGGAAGGCCGAGGCGGAAGGATCGCTGGAGCCCAACTGGTCGAGGCTGCAGTAGCCGGGAGTGGCCATTGCACTCCAGTCTGGGCGACAGACTAAGACTCCAACTCAACAAAAAAAAAGAAGTCCTGGGTTGTGAGGGTCAGTATAGTTGGCTGGTCAAGAACTTGAGCCTAGAGTTCTCAAACCTAGATTTGACTCCTATCTCTATTACTTAGATGTCATATGATCTTGGGCAACTTATTTCATCTTTCTCAGCCTCTACTTCTTTAGTTGTAAAATCAGGATAATTATAAACACTTAATAGTACCTGTTTTATAGGATCCTTGTGACTTAAGACTGGGTGTGGGTGGCTCATACTTGTAATCCCAGCACCTTGGGAGGCCAAGGTGGGAGGATCGCTTGAGCCCAGGAGTTTGAGACCAGCCTAAGCAACATAGCGAGACTTTGTCTCTACAAAAAATTTAAAAATTGGCTGGGCTGGTGGTGTGTGCCTGTAATCCCAGCTACTCGAGAGGTTGAGGTGGAAGGATTACCTGAGCCCAGGAGTTAGAGGCTACAGTGAGCTGTGATCAAGCCACTGCCTGCCAACCTGGGTGACAGAGTGAGACCCCGACAAAAAAAAAAATAAGATTCATGCCGGGCTCGGTGGCTCAGCCTGTAATCCCACGCCTTTGGGAGGCTGAGGTGAGTGAATTGCCTGAGTCCGTGGGTTCGAGACCCACCTGGGCAGCAAGACCTCATCTCTACAATAAATCAAAAAATCAGCTGGGCGTGGTAGCGCACGCCTGTAGTTCCGGCTACTTAGAAGGCTGAGGCGGAAGGATCGCTGGAACCCAGCAGGTCGAGGCTGCGGTGGCCGGGAGTGGCCACTGCACTCCAGTCTGGGCGACAGAGTGAGACTCCAACTCAAAAAAAAAAAAAAAGATTCATTGTGGTTTAATAAGATAATGAATGCATGTTGCCCAGCTCATAAGAAGGGCTTAAGACAGATTGGAGAGCTGAAGGAAGGAATAGAAGTTGTGCTGAGATGGAAGCATGGGGAGGAACGGCCTGTGCCACACAGCCCTGATTCTCCTCTACCTCAGGGCCGGCGGGGTATCTGAGGCGGGCCAGTGTGGCCCAACTGACCCAGGAGCTGGGCACTGCCTTCTTCCAGCGGCAGCAGTTGTCAGCTGCCATGGCAGACACCTTCCTGGAACACCTCTGCCTGCTGGACATCGACTCCGAGCCTGTGGCCGCTCGCAGTACCAGCATCATTGCCACCATCGGTAAGTACTACCCCACCCCCTGCAGCCTCACAGGGCTTCTTGGGTGTTTCTCAAGGTGCGTTCTCATCCTGTGTCTCCTTTGAGACCTCTCCACATTTGACACAGTCATTTGTTCAACAAATATTTGTTAAGCAGCTAGTAGATAAGTTTTTGAAAGTAGATTAGTGAAAAAGACAAACAAAAATTTCTGCCCTTGGGGAGCTGACAGTCCAGCTGGGTGTAACAAGAAAGAATAAATACAACAAATTATTTTTTAAAGTATATTATTTAGTATGTTAGAAAGTGGTAAGTGTCATGGGGAGAAAAAAGAGAAATAGAGAATATAGTAAGGGACATCAGGAGTGTGAGGGGGGAGGAGCTTGCCATCCTAAACAAGTGGAGGCCCGCCTGAGCTTTAGGGATCCAGGCAGGCTGCAGACCCTGAGACCACTAGAATGAGTTCAGGAGCTGAAGGCCCATTCCCTCTTCCCTTCTTTGCTGTTTGGCACGTTTCACTAGCAGGGACTTTGATGATCTAAGCATGAAGTTCTGAGAGTACGACAGGCATGGCTTACTTTAGGAGTCCATTGTTCCCGTTTCTCACAGACTGCGGTTTCGGCTTTAAACTTAACATAATTCAAACTCAGGTCACATTTGGGAGTCTTTAATATGGTACAAGCTTCTTTTAAGATTTAATAGTATATTTGTAGAATTAGTATATACATACAAAGTGCTGTTTCAACCTTAATAATGCAGATAAATATCTAGAGCTACCAGAAACGGCCCAGCACAAACTTTGGGCTGGGCCACATTCTTAAGGGCCCAGTGTGTACTTTGAACTAGGCTGCTTTCTTTTAAACTGGTTTTTTAGCTACAGTTAGTATAGGGTTTTTTCTACTTATTATAGAAATTGAATTTATTTTATTCATAGAAAGTATTGTAGAATAGGTTGTGCTACGTCAGTGAATTATGTCAGTTCAAGCATGATCAAACATGATATTTTGAGGTTTAATAAGAATACAGCTAACTTTAGAAATTACATTGTTTCTATTTTCTACATTTGCGGTTTTGGCTTTAATACAATTTACAGTTTATATTTGGGTTTTATTTTTTAGAAGCTTTATTGCTGATGATCAGGATTAGGAATTAGAAACTTTTATAAAAAGTTAAAATAGATTTATAGGATTTCGGAACAGCCATTTTGTTAAGAGATTGTAATTAATTGTTCCCAGAAACGGCCCAGCATGATCTTTTGACTGGGCCATATTCCTTAGGAACTGGTTTGGGCTATAATTAAAAGTTTCTATAGTGTAGGTAGAATTAGCATAAAATAGAGAGGAATTGGGATTTAGGTTGGTTATTAGGTGTTGTGTATGCATAGATTTTAAAAGTTATTGATTGTTAGAATATTATGATATTAGAATTGTTGTATGGCTTTTGAGAAATATTAACCAAGCATGAGGAACAGTAAGATAGTTTTGGGACCCTCATTCCTCATGCTTGGGGAAACACCTGGTGGGTGGGGGACGCCCCTCATCCACCTGGCTCTATGTTCATGTAAATGTCTTGTGATTTAATTGGGATTGCCCTTCCTCATACTCCAGGAAACAGCTGGTGGGTGAGGGATGCCTCCCTCATTCACCTGGTTTTGTGTTCATGTAAAAGTTTTGTGATTTAATTGGGATTGTTCTTCCTCATGCCTGAGGAAACACCTGGTGGGTGGGGGACACCCCTCCTGCACCTGGCTTTATGACCACGTGAAAGACTTGTGAGACTGTCTGTGTAAAATTTGGGGATAAATACCCATTGTAAGTTCCAATAAAGGCTTCTGCTCAATTCATTGAACAGTTTTCCACTTTCTTTCTTTCTTTCTCTTTATATCTATCCCTCCATCTTTCTTTCTTTTAATATCTATTCCTCCTAAAGAATCAGCTTCTGTACTAGACAGAGTCCAGTCTCTTTCTTTCTACCCCTGTCTCTCTCTTCCTTTCTCCAGAATAATCGCCGACACCACCACATCTTCCAGGGACCCTCTAAATCTCTCTGCAGGGGCTGGCCCCCTGCAAACAAGAAGGTCAAGGCAACCATTATTGAGATCCAAGCAAAGAATCGAAGGAGATGAGAGAATCAGTCATGCGATATCTGAGGGAAGCAAGTTCCAAGCAGAGGGAGCAGTCAGTGCCAAGGCCCTAAGTCAAAGAGGTCAGAATAGCTAGAAACCACCAAGGGGGAAGTGCAGCAGACGGACGAGATTGTGAGAGGAATATCAGATGGGGCTTTGTAGGCCATTTTTAGAATCTGAGTTTTCCTTTGAGTGAAATGGGAAACTACTGCAGAGTTTTGAGCAGGAGAATGACACACTCTCTCTCTCTTCCCTACCCTGGCTGCTGTATAGAAAATAGATTAGGGGGTGGGGCGAGGACAGAAGCGGCCCCACAGTATTTCTGGCCTAGACTGGGTGGCGGCAGTGAGGTGGTGAGAAGTGGTCAGAGTCTGAATGTATTTGGAAAGCAGAGCTGACAGGATTTGGAAATGGACTGGAGATGAGGCAGGGGATGAGGGTCAGGAAGAAAAGATCAAGGATGACTTTTTTCTTTTTTCTTTTTCTTTGAGTCAGAGTCTCACTCTGTTGCCCAGGCTGGAGTGCATTGGCATGATCACAGCCTCCACAACTTCAACCTGCTGGGCTCAGGTGATCCTTCCACCTCAGCCTTCCAAGTAGCTGGGACTACAGGTGTGCACCACCATGCCTGGCTAATTTTTTGATTTATTGTAGAGGCGAGGTCTTGCCAAGTTACCCAGGCTGGTCTTGAACCCCTGGGCTTGCCTCGCTCCCAAAGTGCTGGAATTACAGGCGTGAGCAACCATGCCTGGCATTTTTTCTTTCTTTTAAAAAATGTTCTCCATTGATGTGGCATAGAGTAAAACTCTGAGGTTTTTGGCATGATAAAGGATGCAGGAAAGACTGTGGTGGAAAGGTTTGGGGGAAGATCAGGAGATCAGTTGGGACATGTTGAGTTTGAGATGCATATTAGACATCCAGGTGTCATATAGAGTGTATATAGATCTACAACTCTGGGTTTGGGGGAGAAAGGTCTAGATTGGAGAGACAAACTTGGGAGTTGTCTGCATATAGACAGTATTTTAAGCCATGAGACTCGTTGAGATTACCAAAGGAGTGAAGGTAACGTAACAGTAAATAGGGTATCTAATGCTAAGGGGAGGAGCAACGAAGGAGATTGAGAAGGAGCAGCCAGGAAGATAGGAGGCAACCAAGAGAGGCCAATAAGGAAGGCATGGCAAGGGGGATATGTATCCAGTGCTGCTAAGGGGCCAGGCAGGGGAGCACTGAGCACTAAGCATTACATGGGCGTCGAGAATGAGTTCCTTGGTGACCCTGACAATAACAGAGGCTGGGGAGAGAGGGGGACCATCACCTGACTGGAGTGAGGTCAAGGGAGAATGGAGAGAGGAGAATTGGAGGTAGCGGGTACAGATAACTCTTGCAATGAGGAAAACCAAGAGCAGAATTGTAGCTGGAGGGGACAATGGGATGAAGAGAGTATTTGTCAAGGAAGAAAGAAATAGGAGCAAGTTTACCTGCTGATGAGAATGATTAAAAAAGAAAAGAAAAACATGGGTGACACAGAGGACCAGAGAATGACCGGCTCTATGTCCCTGAGCAAGTGAGAAGGAGGAGACCTAGTGCCCAAGTGGGAAGACTGGCTTTCGATAGGGGCTGCAAGCCAGGCATGGTGGCTCACACTTGCAATCCCAGCATTTTGGGAGGCCAAGGCGAGAGGATTGCTTGAGCCCAAGAGTTCAATACCAGCCTGGGCAACATAGCAAGACCCCCTTCCCCCAAAAATGTATAAATAAATAAATAAATAAAATAAGGGCTGCAGAGGTTAGCCAACCTGCTCTCAGGTAGCAACTGCCTGTCAGTACAGCAGGAATGGGAGGGACTCAGCTCTCTAAAGTCAATGTGGCCTCTCAACTGTAAACCCCCACACCCCAAATGCCCTCACCTGGCACCCACCCACGGCCGTGCCCCTCTCATACCCTGGGATGACCCCCATATCATCTGCTAACTCAGTTACCTCAGGCCTGGCTGAGGACACCCCACCACACCCCCCACAGTGCTGCCTCCCCAAAAGGACTGATGCTGGCGGGAGAGGGAACGCGTTTGTGACTTGTGATCAGGGAATCAGGGTCAAGTAGCGGGACTCCCGCCGCGGGGGGGCGTCTCTGAGGACGGTGGTGGGTTTGGCTGTCTCTCAGGTTTGTGGGGGAAAGTTGTCTGAGCGGGATCTCGGGTTCTAGGGCCGGCATCTCGCTCCGTGGAGCGCCTCAAGGAGATGATCAAGGCCGGGATGAACATCGCGCGACTCAACTTCTCCCACGGCTCCCACGAGGTGCGGGGCAGGCCGGGGGGAGGGGGGCGGGGCCGGAGGATGCCCGGGGTCCTGGCCACCTTCCCCTGAAGCCCGCGCTCCGCTCCCGCCCCCAGTACCACGCTGAGTCCATCGCCAACGTCCGAGAGGCGGTGGAGAGTTTTGCAGCCTCCCCGCTCAGCTACCGGCCGGTGGCCATCGCCCTGGACACCAAGGGACCGGAGATTCGCACCGGGATCCTGCAGGGGGTGAGAGGCGGGGCTGGGGTGTGGGC
>NW_007248664.1:23057-37931 GCF_000164805.1 Carlito syrichta
GTGTGGGTGGACTACCCCAACATCGTCCGGGTCGTGCCGGTGGGGGGCCACATCTACATCGACGACGGGCTCATCTCCCTAGTGGTGCAGAAGATCGGTGCGGACGCGCCTCCCGCCCTGACCGCGGCCTTCCGTCTGCGTGTCTCCTCCGCCCTCCCCGGCCGCCCCTCCCCTGGCCGCGCGCCCTCCCCCACCCGTCCCGGGCAGACTCCCGCGCTCACCCCGGCTGGGGCAGGACTTGCGGGTTAGCCTCGGTCTGGTGGTGGTTCGCTGCGGGGCCCAGAGCCAAGGGCAGACGGGCGGCTAGGACGTGGCTCCTGCTCTCTCGGGGGTCCAAGCCCCATGCTCCTTCTGCTGGGATCCTGCCCGGTCTCACCCCTGAGCAGCTGGCCCTTCCCACGCCCGCAGATCCAGAGGGACTGGTGACCCAAGTGGAGAACGGCGGCGTCCTCGGCAGCCGGAAGGGCGTGAACTTGCCAGGGGCCCAGGTGGACCTGCCCGGGCTGTCCGAGCAAGACGAGCGGGACCTGCGTTTCGGGGTGGAGAACGGAGTGGACATCGTCTTTGCCTCCTTCGTGCGGAAAGCCAGCGATGTGGTTGCCGTCCGGGCTGCTCTGGGGCCCGAGGGACAGGGCATCAAGGTCATCAGCAAAATCGAGAACCACGAAGGCGTGAAGAAGTGAGGCTCGGTCTTTGGTCCCGTCAGGCCCCAGAACCATTTCCCATTGCCCCTCTTCTCCTGCCTTCCTCTCCCTGGCATCTCCTGGGTCTGCCCCAGCCCTGATCCTCCCAACCCCCAGGTTCGATGAAATCCTGGAGGTGAGCGATGGCATCATGGTGGCACGGGGAGACCTGGGCATCGAGATACCCGCAGAGAAGGTTTTCCTGGCTCAGAAGATGATGATTGGCCGCTGCAACTTGGCCGGCAAGCCTGTTGTCTGTGCCACACAGGTCTGGAGTGAGCCCCAGGGGCTGGGTGCTGTGTGAGTCAGTACCCACACCTTAGGTCTGTAGCACATTTTGCTGTCCAGTGTTTGCTCATCAAACAACAAAGCCAGGTAGACTACTGTGACTCCTGTTTTCAGATGAAGACACTGAACTGCCAGGATCCACAGCTTGTGACTATGACCCTAGTTTTCGGGCATGCTGAAAAATGAATATCAGAGAAGTAGCTAGGGCAGGGTCCCCAATCAGAGTGTGACTCCTACAGTACCGATGTCCATGGTGTCTCTTAGATGCTGGAGAGCATGGTCACCAAGCCCCGGCCAACAAGGGCAGAGACAAGTGATGTGGCCAATGCTGTGCTGGACGGGGCAGACTGCATCATGCTGTCAGGGGAGACCGCCAAGGGCAACTTCCCCGTGGAAGCTGTAAAGATGCAGCATGCGGTAGGAGTTCAGAATGAAAGGCAGATGGGTCAGGGAACCACGCCCCTTCCGGACCCCATGGCCATGCCTAGTCTGACATCCTGACGCCTGCAGATTGCCAGGGAGGCAGAGGCCGCAGTATACCACCGGCAGCTGTTTGAGGAGCTACGTCGGGCAGCGCCATTGAGCCGTGATCCCACAGAGGTCACTGCCATAGGCGCTGTGGAGGCTGCCTTCAAGTGCTGTGCTGCTGCCATCATCGTGTTGACCACAACTGGCCGGTGAGGGGGTGACTGGAAATGCACAGACTGCGTTTTGCATCAGGGGTGGACTGGGATAGGCCACAGGCCTGGGTTTAGTCTGGTCACCAGAAATGAATGTCGCTCTGGTACAAGAGGAGAGGTAGCTGTGAGAGCTGGCGGCCAGGAGAGGCAAATTGTGCCAGTGAGCTCCAGGGACCTGAAAGTGGACAATGGTATCCCTGGGCACATTGGCTTCAAAGCCAGTTGGGATCCTAGGTCTCAGAGGCAAGACCACTCAGCCCCCAAAGCCTTACTATGCGGAGGTATTGCAGAAGGGCCCAACAGGTCTGAGTTCGAGTCTTTGCTCTGACCCTTAGCTACCTCTGTCTTCTCATGTTTATGGCAAGTTAGTCATTTGTTCCACATGGGGTTGTAAGGATTAACAGGAGACATTAAGTACTATATGTAAATTAAGCACTATATAAATATGCATTCTCAAAAGAGTTTTATGTTTCTTTTTCTTTTTCTTTTTTTTGAGTCAGAGTCTCACACTGTCGCCTAAACTGGAGTGCTGTGACATGATCATGGCTACTGCAGCCTTGACCTGCTTGGCTCAGGCGATCCTTCCACCTCAGCTTTCCAAGTAGGCAGAATTACAGGTGCACCACAGTGCCTGGCTAATTTTTAAATTTTTATTGTAGAGATGAGGTTTCACCAAGTTGCCCGGGCTGGTCTCAAACCCCTGGGTTCAGGGCAATCCTCTCACCTCTGCCTCCCAAAGTACTGGGATTACAGGCATGAGCAACTGCAGCCAGCAGTTTGTTTCTTTCTTTTTTTTTTTTTTGAGTTGGAGTCACTCCATCGCCCAGACTGGAGTGCAGTGGCCACTCCCAGCCACCGCAGCCTCGACCTGCTGGGCTCCGGCGATCCTTCCGACTCAGTCTTCCAAGTAGCTGAAACTACAGGCACGTGGTACCACACCTGGCTGATTTTTTGATTTATTGTAGAGATGAGGTCTCGCCAAGTTTCCCAGGCGGGTCTCGAACCCACCGGCTCAGGCAATCCACTCACCTCAGCCTCCAAAAGCGCTGGGATTACAGGCTGAGCCACCAAGCCCGGCTAACAGCAGTTTGTTTCTTAAGGAGGTTTCTCATTATTATCTCATTTAATATATCCTTATTATCTCACATCTTCCTTGTGTGGTAGGAAGGGCAGGCATTCTTATACTCATTTTACAGATGAGAATAACCAAGGCCCAGAGACTTACCCATGGTCACACAGCTCACTGGAACCAGAACCCAAACTCTTGTTTCCTGGTTCACTACCCTTTCACTGTTCTGAGCTAACTTTCTCTGCCTCCTCCAGCTCAGCCCAGCTTCTATCTCGGTACCGACCTCGGGCTGCAGTCATTGCTGTCACCCGTTCTGCCCAGGCTGCCCGCCAGGCCCACCTATGCCGAGGAGTCTTCCCCTTGCTCTACCGTGAACCTCCAGAGGCTATCTGGGCAGACGATGTGGATCGCCGGGTGCAATTTGGCATTGAAAGTGGTAAGCAGGTGGGAGGGGCACACCTCATCAACAAGGGTAACTGCATGATCAAAATGTGTAGACCTAACCCTGAATTGTACCTTGTATCTTTATAATAAGAATAAAAAATAAATAAAATAAAATAAAGTGGTAAGCTGGTCAGGTGCAGTGGCTCAGGCTGTAATCCCAGCACTTTGAGAGGCTGAGGCGAGAGGATTGCCTGAGCCCAGGGTTTCAAGACCAGTCTGGGCAACTTGGTGAGACCTTGTCTCTACAATAAATCAAAAAATAAGCCAGGCATGGTAGCACATGCCTGTAGTTCCAGCTACTTGGAAGACTGAGTCAGAAGAATCACCTGAGCCCAGCAAGTCGAGGCTGTGACCTATGAACATGTCACTGCACTCCAGCCTGGGCAACAAAGTGAGACTCCGACTCAAAAAAAAAAAAAACGAAAGTGGTAAGCTAAGACCTGGTGCAATGGCTCATACCTATAATCCTAGCATTTTGGGAGGCTGAGGTGAGAGGAATACCTGAGCCCACAGGTTTGAGGCCAGCCTGGGCAACTTGGCGAGATCTCTACAATAAATCAAAAAAATTAGCTACTTGGAAGTCTGAGGTAGAAGGATCTCCTGAGCCCATAAAGTCGAGGCTGCAGTGGCTGTGAGCGTGCCACTGCACTCCAGCCTGGGCAACAGAGACTCTGACACACACATACACACACACATCAAAAAAAGTGGTAAGCTACCCAGACCTTCCTCCTGATCCACCTCTGCCATTTGGAGCAGGAGTTCCCCAACCTAGCTCCTCCCACACTTGAAAGACCCTGCCTCTCTCCTCTGGTCCCAGATTTTCCCTGGGAGATTCATTAAAACTGAGAGGTATCAGTCTGGCGTGTGATCATGCCCTACTTCTTCCTGTCAGCATAGCCACATGGGTGGACAGCCTCGCTACTTAGCAACACACTCTATCCCAGCCCACCAACACACCTGCAGTTAAGTATGCTGCAGTGGTCGCATTCCCTGTGGTGCTACCTGCGGGAAGCAGTTTGCTGCAGGTGCCTCCTTTCCTGCAGGGTAGACTTGAGGTGGTGGAGGGTAGCGGCTGGTTCTTATTACAAGGCTGGCCTGGTCCCTCAATGAGTATCCTTTCTCTCCCCCAGGAAAGCTCCGTGGCTTCCTCCGTGTTGGGGACCTGGTGATTGTGGTGACAGGCTGGCGACCTGGCTCTGGCTATACCAACATCATGCGGGTGCTGAGCGTATCCTGAGATGTACCCCCCAACACAGCCTGTCTCTGCACCCCTTCCTTCCCTCCCCACTCTACTTCCTCCACCCTCCAAGGTCCCAGCTCTGAGTCCTCTCTTCTTTCCTCCCAACCCTCCCTATCTGAGACCACATCTGCCACCTAGCCCCATTCCAGGGTGCTCCTATCCCCTCTGTTTCACACAGGCCCTGAAAGTCTGTGTTTAATTACACAGTGACCACCTGACAGCACCGATTGTACATTCCCTGCATCCAATCCTCTCAGCCAGCTCTAAGATGCCCTGAGCCTTTAATCCCAGTTTGACTGGTTAATTCCATAACCCTGGGGGTGGGAGAGAGGGGGGACAAGGCAATCTTGTCCACAGTCTCCACAGAATTATTATTTTAAAAATACATTATATCCATGCAGTCTGACATTCTCATATGTGGTCCTTATAATAACCTGGGTGTCTCCTGCTAAGACAGGCGACTCCTTCATGATGACTTACATTGGCATCACAGCACCATGCTTTGGGGGAAACTGGGGTAGATGGACGCTGGGGAGGAGTGAGGCTGAGCATACTTTTGTCACTGTCTTCACAGTCTCCATGCTGGGCACACAGACTGTTTGTTCTCCAGGCTGTCCTCATGCCTTGCTGGGTCAAATGCCCTGATGCCCCCTCCTGCCCCAGAAATTCCTTCATACCCACTTTGTTCCCACACACAAACCAGGAGCCAAAATGAGTGTCTCTATTTTCTTTTTAAACCCAGCTGTTTGGAAGCAATTATAAAACTTCTCCCACACACCAAGAGCCCCAGAACTCCTCCCCCGGCAGGAAAGGAGACTTGAGGTCCTGGCCCCACTTTCTTCAGTGCTGTAGAGTTGGAGCTGGGACAGAGTGGGTGTGGTGAAGGATGTCTCTTGTCCCTGAGAAGGCAGAGGTGCTGGCTGGCCTGCCCTTTCCCAGGCTTGGAAACCTCGGGCCTTCCCCTTCCACCCACACCAACAGCAAACTCAAAAGAAAAAACCCTAAAGGTAAAAGCAGCGTTCCTCCCTTCTCAGTGGCCCCTCCTGCCCCTACCTAATGGGGTAAGGGTTCAAGTATTGCTGCTGATGGATTTGGGCAAGGACCACAGGGGCTAGCACGGAGGGGCCCTGCCTCCTCCTGCTTCTCCTATCTCCCTACCAGGAAGGGAGGGATGATGAAAGTAATGGGTGAACGAATGAACTGATAGCAAACAAATTAGCAAATGATAAATAAATACAATTAATAAATTACTGAATGAATAAATACAAGGAAAGAAAAATGTGTCACATAAGGATTCAGCCATTTGCCCCTCCCCCAGCTGGGGTGGAGAATCTAGGCTGGCACACTAAGTAAGGAGGTGCCATCTATCCCTTAACTTTAAGGAGGTACCACTGGGGTAGGGGGCACAGGAAAGAGGCAGCTCTCCATTTATAAAAAGACAGTTCTACCACAAGACAGAGACTGCAGGGAACTTGGCAGAAGTGTTACCACTTGGAGGGTATAGACAGGATGGCAGTGACAAGGTAAAGGTGGATGCCCACACTCAGGACCTAGGACATTTGTTGGCAGCAATGGGGGCACAGGTGATTGACAGTGCCTGGCTACACTAGGGGGACAGGAAGATACCCACGCTGGGCAGAACTTGTAGGATCATTGGCAGGGAAACAGAGATGGCTAGTTACTTGGCAGTGATGGCAGTGGCAAGTACTTGTGCTTAGTAAAGGTGGGGTCATGGGCCCGGGCCTGCACCTGGCAGGACCATGGCCAGGGGAATACCCTCATCAGAGGGCACTGAGTCACTTCTACTTGGCAGTGGAGACAGCACTGGTTTGGTATCTTGAACATGGTAGGCGCTCAGTATGTACGATGGATGGGTGAATGGATTAGGTTGTTAGGCTACAGGGTGCTTGAACTGAGGACACAGAGATCATCTTCGTGGCAGTAAAGGGAAACATTCCCAAAGGGCAATGTTTCAGGTCCCCATGGTCTTCCCCAAGAGGCATATGCCCTCAGGTACACACTACTGCACCCCAAGAACTAAGGCTGGGTGTATCCAAGGATTCACATGTTGGCAGACAGCTGGGGGCCTCGGGGGGTGGCTGGCTCAGGCACTGGTGGCCTGGGGGGTTGTGCTGTCCCTGGAGGCTTGACCAGGAGCCCTGAGGGGGGCAGGCGCTCACTTCCTGAGCCCTTACGCCTAGGAGAGCCTTCGCCTGTTGCCCGCTGTGGCAGAGAGGGTTGGGAGGCTGACAGTGGGCGGCCCCGAGGTCCTAACCGCCGTCCACCTCCTCCTCCTCCTGGAGGGGGGCCCAGCAGGGATACCTGGGAGCGCCCGGCCCGGGACAGGCTGGCGTGAAGGGTTCGGGCGGGGGGGGCAGGCAGGCGGGAGGTGGATGCCCATGGCCCCCGGGCCAGCAGAGGGCCGGCTCGAACTGGCACCAGTGGGGAGGCTGGGGAGCCTGTTGAGCGTCGAGCGGAGCGAGCAAGGAGGGTGGCTGGAGAGTCGGGAGAGAGGGGCAGAGGGCCACGCTGGTGAGTCAGGGCAATGGCCACATTGGAGGTCACGGCCGCTGTCTGCAGGGGCGCATGTACCAGTGGCTCCCACAGTACTGGCTTTCCACTTAGCCGAGCTCCTGTGCCCGGGGCCAGGCCCCGAACACCTCGAGCCATGTCCCTGTCATGTTGTACCAGGTGCTGTTCCATGATGCCACCACTGCTGCCCGGACTTGGCTCCGAGCGCTTCCGCTGCAGTATGGAATTCTTCTTGCCTAGAAGTCATCCCAAGAGGGAGAAGGTAGGGATAGGGAAGGAATCCAAGATGAAAGTTGGTTATCAAAGAGAGTGAGGGTACAGGGATGGGGTCAAGAGGTGGGGATGGGGTTGAGGACAGGGCATGGGAGTCAGGAATATAGAGTTGGGGCTATGGGGACTAGGGATTGGGAGATGGGGTTGGAGGAAGTGAGTTTGTATCAGAGGGACTGGTACTCAGGGGAGGAGGACTCAGGACATGGGGACTTGGAGAGACATCTCCTGGGAGGACAGGCTGAAGGGATAAGGACAGTAAGTCACAGTGTTGAAAGACCTGATGGGGCCATTTTTGGGGAATGATGGGGTCATTTGTTGGGACTGGATGTGAAACTAAACACTAGAGCCTGGGCTCTTTGCTGTAGGGATGGGGTGAGGTCACAGCCTGGACCCAGAAGAGATAGGGTGGACAGGCCTCACCAATGCGGCGCAGTCGATCCATGGCCACAGTCTCAAAGGCCCGGCGCATCATGGGAAACTCCTCGAGCACAGCATTGAAATGGTCCACACTTAGTGAGTAGAGGCGGCAGTAGGTGTCAGCCCGCACACTGGCCGTGCGCCGGCCCCGTGTCAGCAGGCAGATCTCTGCAGAGTGGGGAGGAAGCTTCAGAGCCCCTGTCCACAGCACTCTCTCACTGGGCCTGCAGCAGCTGACCCAGCTTCCTCAGGCCCCTCCCCAGACTACTGATTACCCCCTGCCTCAGGTCCTCTAAATGCCACGAGCATTGTCTCTGCCCAGACCCACACTATTCCTAGATTACTGTTCCCTGTCCTTCTCACTTTCTCCAAACTAAAGCTGACAAACAGGCAGGTCTTGTTGGCCCCCAGACTCCCAGTTATTCTATTCCACTTTAAGTCCCACCTCACTGCTCTGTCCCGAATAGACCTAGGGCAGCTCACTCTGCATACCCTCCCCTCCCAGTCCCTCGGATGAACACCAAGGGCAACCCTAAAGGAGAAAAGCAATGTCAAAAGGCAAAGTGCAAGGTGATGGGGATACTGGAGGGTGGTGGGTGGTTTGGAGACCGAGAGACTATATGAGCCTTCATTCACTTTGGGCAGTGACTGGCAGAGGTTGGGTCCCCAAATCACACCACTAGGCAGTTCCACACAGCTCATGCCCCTGGGACAGCCCTACTTTACTCCTTCTTTCCCTATCTCAAAAGTCTTTGGATTTCACTGATTAAGGTCTCTAAAAGGCTTCTAGGCCCAGTGGTTGGCAACCAGGCTGTGCCTTGGGCTCTCTGGAGCAACTTTTTAAAAAATACAGAGCTCCAGGCTCCATGTCCAGAGATTCTCACTGAGTAGGCCTGGGGAGGGCTGGAACTCTGTAATTCTGCAGCACAGCCAGGCGGGGACCCAAATCCAGGGGAGCAGTTGCCCTTTCTGACCTCTGATTGTGACCCCCCACACACCCTCCCTGAGGCCCACTGACCCCCAAAGTAGGATCCATCGGTGAGGCGGGTGTCCCGGGCACCGCGCGCCAGCACACTGAGCAGCCCATGTTGGATGAAGTACATCTTCCTGCCCACGGAGCCCTCACGCACCACAAGGTCCCCCGGCTGGAAGACCTCAAAGCGCAGCTTGGTGAGCACCGCAGTGACGAAGCTGGGGTCAGCATGGGCGAACAGCGGCATGTGGGCCACTAGGCCTCGACAGGTGAAGTTAATGATCTCCTGGATGGGGGAGGGGCTGGTCAGGCGGGCTGTGCCCCTGCCCTGAGATGCTCCCACTGAGCTCATCTGTCTCCAGAAACCCGTCCCCTGGGATCATATTCTGACAAAGGATGGGGTTTCATCAGTGGGACCGGGACTATCCCTAAGCTCCTTCAGATCATTCTTATGAGCCCTTGTGGGACAATACCCCAAAACAGAGATCCCTACAGTCCCTCCTCATTTATACTTCCCCCCACAAGGCTTTCAAGAAAGACCCTAGTCCCTGAAAGTCCCCCACATACCTGGCCTCACTCTCTACAGGAACACCTGCTGACCAACAGCCTCCATCCCCAGACGGCACCCTTGGAAGCCCAGGCCCTTGAAGAGCCCCCCTTCAGGGCCCACCCCAGTCCCACCTCCCGAAGTGGTTCGCTCAGTTCGCCCAGAATGCTTTCCTCGTCGAACATCTTGCCCTGGTAGCGGTGCTCATAGTACTCATGGATGCGCTGCCGCGTGTCAGCTGGCAGTTTGTGGAAGGACATGTACTGCTCCACCTGCTTGTACTGGAGGCCGACCCAGGGCCAGCGGGCAAGAGGACACAGAGAGAGATTTAGGGCCAGAACAATGGTCACAGGTCACAGACACAGGTCAAACCCAGAGGGAGGAAACACGGAACGAGACAAGGATGCACAGGGCCACAGAGGATGTAAGGGTAATGGTGGATACAGGGGAGACGCATAGCACAGTTAGGGGAAAACACAGACATGGACAGAGGAGGGGCCAAGCACGGGTACATAGGAACACAAGGAAAAGGCACACAGGGCATGGGACAAATGAACATAGAATAGGAAAGGACACAGAGACCCAACAGAGGCACACATCAAAATGGGCCTCAAGGCAAACTACACAGTGTCCAGCACCCCTCCATGCCCACCCTTCCCTCTCCTGTCCCTGCTGACCTTCTCCTGGTACTGGCGCCGGGAAGAATCCAGGGACTGGATGAGGGCAGTGGCATGGCCGATGAACATGGCATAGCATGTGGCACCCACGATCATGCTGAGCATAGTGAGCCAGACGTCGGGCATGCCTATGGGGGCCTGCTGCCCGTAGCCAATGCACAGCATGTGGCTCATGGCCTTGAACAGCGCATGAGAATACTGGCGGTCCCACGAGTGGTTCTGGGGGGCAGAGGGTATTGCAGAGCTGGGCGTGGGCCCCTCAAGCCTCAATCTCCTGCCCCTTTTCTTTCTCTCTCTCTCTTTCAGTCCCTCTATCTGCCTCCTTCTACTCAGACCTTCCTCCTAGCAGGCACACATAAGTTTGATTCTGGGGGTCCTGAGGCAAACGGGTCCTCTCTTATAGCTTGGGGGCCTCAGCTTCTGCCTAGGTCCCCTTCCCTGCCTGCTCCCTCCAACACACAAACACTTCTTCTGGGTCTCTCTCCCCTCCCTCTCCTCCCTCCTCCCCACCTCCTCACCCCTGTTTTCTCTCTTGATCCTCCCTGTGGTCATCCCTGCCACTCAGGCAGAAGAGCCCTTAGAAGGCCCAGGAGAGGCAGAGCTGTGGGGACTTCTCACCACCATGTGGTTGATGGAGACCCAGCAGTCGGAAGGGAAGTCCTGCAACATGGGGACCAGGAACTGCAGACAGCCGTCCCAGTGACATAGCAGCAGCATCATCCCAATGAGGTTGAAGATGCGAACCACAGCACTGGCCAGGTCATAGGTCATGTGAAAGATCTGAGGAGTCCGAGGAGGAGCTGCTGTGGACAGGAACCCCTCCCTGCTGGTCTTCCTCCACACCCAGCCTTGCAAATTCTCTCTGAATTTCTCCCTAGCCCCAGCCCCCATGAATGTAAAACTACGGCTATCATTCATTTGTGTAGAGTTCTACAGCACACACGTATAGCTAATACAAAGTAGGTTGTGTTATTATTCTTATAGCTAGAGAAACTGAAGCTAATCATGTGCTTAGAACCACACAGTAAGTGTCACAGAGACAAACAAGTCTACTACACAAGCTGCTCAGGTGCAGCCTGGAAAAGGGGAAAGAGCGCATTTCATAGTGTAATGTCCCCAAGGCATTGGCATAGGATTCATGACAGCAACCCTCTTCCCCTCCAAAAATAGTAACGATAAGGGCTAATTTACTGAGAACTTACTACATGGTAAGTTCTACATGTGCTACATGTGCCAGACACCTTTCTAAGTGCTTTACATGTTTTAACTTAATCCTTACAACCTTATCATAGGCAGGTGCATTTAACATTCTCTTCTGCAGACACAGAAACCAAGTCTCATGTAGTAAAATAATGAAACTGGGATCTGACCACAGGCAATGAGATTACAGAGCCTACAACCTGAAGCACTCAACTCTGCTGCCCTGAAGCTGAAGCCCAGCCTCTTCTGCACCCATCTTCCACTCAGCGGCCGACTAACTCTAAAGTGTTGTCCGGCAGCTGAGCTCCACCCTCTGGCACTGCCACCCCAGGCCCCATTCCCAGAACCCTCCTTCTGTCCCCGCGTCTCCTCGCCCACTTTGGAGAGCGCTCTCCCACGGAAGCCCCGTCCACCTGCCCCACCCCCAGCACCGTCCCTGCGGAGTCTGCGAGCCCCCCTGCCCACCCCCCCGCCCCACCTCCTCCCACTGGTGTATGTAGCGGATGAGGCGGGAGAGGCGGAGCAGCCGCAGCAGGCTGAGGATCTTGGTGAAGCGGACGATGCGCAGGGCCCGCGCTGTTTTGTAGACCTCAGCATCCAGCCGTGGCTCCAGCTCCACCACCAGGAAGATGTAATCCACCGGGATAGAGGAGATGAGGTCCACCAGGAACCAGGTGCGCAGGTAGCGCGTGCGGATCGCCCGCGGTGCCAGCAGGATCTCCGCACCCTCCTCCACCACGATGCCTGTGCGGAAGTTGAGCACCAGATCCAGCAGGAAGAAAGTGTCAGACAGCACGTTGAAGACGATCCAGGGAGGGGAGTTCTCCTCCTTGAAGAAGGTAATGCCTACGGGCAGTACGATGAGGTTTCCCACCATCAGCAGCAGCATGATCAGGTCCCAGTAAAACCTAAAGTGGGAGTGGGATGGGGAGTAAGGCCATGATGCTATTTCTCCAGCCATCAGATGGACAGAAGACAGTCTGGTATGGCCAAGAACGGGCAAGGATACAGACCAATGGAATGACCTCTTACAGCTGGTGGGAGCATAAACTGGGACCACCGTTTGGGAAAATAGTTTAGCAAAGTTAGACATTTGCATTCCCTGCAACCCAGCAGTTCTGTTCCTAACATACTTAGGAATGGAACATGCCAACATACCCAGGGAAACCTGTGCTCCAGGAGATATTTACAGGAGTGTTTAGAGTGGCATTAAATTTGGGAACAACCCAAATGTCCATCCATAGAAAAATGTCGATAAATAAGCGAAGTAGGTAAATATACTGTGATATCTTTATGGCCTGGAATACTATACAGCTATACAGCACTATGCATACTATACAGGAACTCACCCAACTACAGGTATATTTAGCAGTGTGGATGGATCCCACAAGTTCAATGTTGAGCAAAAGAAGCAAGAAACATAAGGATACATTTAGATGATTTCACTTATACAAAGCTCAAAAGCAGGCAAAACTGAAATACATTGTTTCAGGATTCATACAAAAGTCATGAAACAATCTTAAAGAGTATAGAGATGAATACCATGAAAGTTAGCACAGTGAGTTTGGAAAGAAATGTGAGAACCCTAGGCGGGGGCTTCTATAGTAATAGGAATGTAGGATCTCTTGACCCAGAGAGTTGTTAAGTCTGTTTTAGAATTACTCTGCATGCATATCCATCCTACTATATATGCTCTCTCTCACCATTACTAAATATTTTAGAAGTTGTAAAAAAAAAAAAAAAGCTGAAGTACCCTGTGCTATCTCACAGGGTTGTTGAAAACATTTACACCGAGACAATAGAGGTGACAGTGTGCCGTACAAGCACTACTTGGTGCTGTGACTCACCCACCCTTTATCCCCAGATTTCCAAAAGGTTGCTGCTTCTCCCATCTCCAGCCCTCCATCCATTCCAGGCTAGGACCTGATGCCCTCCCCAGCCTTCCTTACCTAATTTCTCCTCCCCATCATAGTTGGGCCCAGGGCTCTTTTTCCTCTGCTGGGATGGGCTCATCCATGTCCCAGGGTGGAGTGGTCTATCCTGCCTCCCTCTGAACTGAGCTCTCCAGGGATGCCCCGCCCCCACCCAGCATTGCAGACAAGGCTGCACATACAGAGAAGCTCCACCGGAGATCATGAGGCAGCAAGGCTTGAGCTCTGCACGCCTCTCCTCCTCTGCCCTCCCTGTGCCCAATGGGACTCTGGCTGAGCCCAGGCAAGGGCACGGGCAGGGGAGAGCTACACTGCTGTGGCAGACGTTGTGGAAAGAAGAGGTCAGAAAGGAACTAGTGGGAAGCCCTCATTCAGAGAACATCACAGGATAATCTCAGTGACTCAATTACCCATGGTGGTTTTAATTCTAGGACACACCTAATCCCAGCATCAACACAGGACCCAGCCCCTTCTGACTCTGAGGGCAAAATCAGTTTTTTCAGCCCTTGAAAGAAGCTTAGTGGTTCTCAAGAGACCGCCGAGAAGCCCCTCAGACTGTGCGCTTTCGATCAACAACAAACCCTCGACCCCCTCTTCTTTTTTCTCCTGGGCTGCTGAAGAGAATACTGTACAGTGAGATACTGGCAGAGAGGAGGGAAAGAGGGTTTGCCTAGTCCTAAGAGCATCTTCACAGCCTGACTCACAGGCGGTCACAAGCCCAGTGGGTGATGAAGCAGAGAGAACGGAGAAGAAGCACAATTACAAAGAGGATACTGGCTTCTGGGGATACATCTGAGGGTGAACTGGGGGAGGGGAAGGAGAGTAGAAATGTGCACCGGTTGGGTGGGAATGAGGCAGTAAGAAAGACAGGAATGGCAGGAACAATGGAAGAGAGACCTTTAGGGAGTGTGTATGTCTGTGGATTCAAGATAATGTCTGGGGCTCCAACTGTGGTTCCAGGCTCCAGATTCACACCTCATCCTCTCCGCTTCTTTCATGCCCCAGGTTAGGTGCTTTGCACACATCCCTGCCTCGTCCAAAAGCTGTCCTTCATCTCCCCCAAGGACAGGGCTGCTCTCCTCCCCTAGCGACCTTGATGAAGAGGTACAGCCTGATGGGGACGGTGAAATGGCCCCTCCCCCATCCTCTGTCTCTTCTCGGTGGGAGTCACCTGGGCGGTGGTCGTGCCCCTGTTCCTGTGCCTCAATCGCACTTTGTCCCGGCCCTGCCCCGCCGCACCAGTCTTCAGCACTAGGGACAGCGACCAGAGCCGAGGTCTGAGTCCCCCCAACCCCCACCAGCGTCCCTATCTTTCCCAGTAGCCTGTCCTGCTGAACTAGGCAGGTGCGGGGAGTGGGGGTGGGGGTCAGGGAGACAGCGGAGCTCGGCTGACCCCGCGTCTGGGGATATGATATCATTCCCCAGACCTCCAGCAAGCAGGACTGGAGGAGACAGGGGTCCCAAACTCCGGCAGTCCCTGTGGTCCAGATGGGGGGCCGGGTTCTTGAAATGGGAAATCCCTGATGTCTGCTTGCCCCTTGCGGCGCCCCCAGCCTGACGAGTCACGGAGGACCTCCGGTCGGGGATACCCCGCCCAGGAATTCCCAGGCTAGGTTGGGGGAGGTGACTCTCCCTCCCCACCAGGGGACCCCTGGGCCGGAAATGAAGTGACCGTGGAGGGTGGGGCGAGCCCGATCGCCGTGTCGCCGCCCGCGAGGGTGGGATTGGTGTCCCCCGCCCTCCCAGCCGGGCCCCCAATACCGGAAGTCGCTGTAGGGGTGGATGATCCAGGCCCCCGCTGACTTCACCCGCTCCTGCTCGATTTCCACTGCCTTGTGGCTGCCGAACACCCGAAGGGAGAACTTGTTGACCGTGGGCTGGAGCAGCGTTCCCAGCTGCCTCCTCTTAGGCTCAGGCCCG
>NW_007248664.1:38265-51929 GCF_000164805.1 Carlito syrichta
CGGGGGCGGGGCCGATGAGGCCCGTATCCAGGAGGGACTCTGAGGTGGGCGTGGCCTAGCAAACTGGGCTGTCCTCCAAGGGCGAGAGAAGAAGGCCGGGAAGGCAGCCGGGACCAAGGCGAGGGCGTGGCCTAGAGCCGGGCTCTCAGCCACTGAGAGCCGGGGAGGCGGAGCCGCCTGCAAGTGGCGGGAAAACTGGACCCTGGTTGGTAGCTCGTGGGATTCGCAGGGCGAGGAAGAGGGGCGGCGGCCAATGGAAGAAGTGGGAATGGCTTTTGAGATTCTTCCTCCCCACACTTGTTCATGGGCTCTGTCCTCCTGATTCCGTCTTCTCTCAACACCCTCCTAGGTATTTTCGGATCTCATTCAGTACTTACTTTCCTAACTCTTTCTGTCAACCTTCACTAGGTGCGACTCTGCCTGTCACCACGTGGACGCTGGCAATACAAAGATGAGTCCAAAAGTCCTAGCCATAAAGTCCTTGCTCATCTGTGCAGGAGGACAGACTAGAGCTATGTGCTGTGTGATGTTACGTGCTATAAATTCCTGAATAGCTCACATTCTTCATCTCCAATTATTGCCACTGCCTTATCTCAAGTCCTCAGCATTTCTTGGCCTAAATTATTTCAGAAGTCTCTAAAAGCGTCTCTCTCCCAGTCCAATTCTTTTCCCACTCTCTGCCAGTTACCTTCCTAAAATCCAAATGTAACTATATCCCTTGCTTACCATCCCTCAAACTTGCCCTCTTCTATAAGACTACATTTAAGCTCCTTAGACTATGTACAAGGCCCTGCTAAATTTGGGCCTAGTTTCAACAATCTTCTGAAAGTCTCTCTTTTGAAAGCCAGAACCCCAATCATGCTGAAATACTTTGCTCTGCCTTGTCTTCAGGTCTTTGCATATATTTTCTGTCTGGTATTCTCCTCTGATTCACTTTCCAACAGTTAGTTCAGATGTCACCTGCTGTAGGAAACCTAGAAACACATTTCCAACTCTCCTTTCCCCAGGTAGGATGTGGTCCAGAGCTGTCTTACAACAGCCAGGACGTGACTGTTGATAACAGCTTATGTCACGGGGTTACCATTGTTTGTTTAAAAGTCTGTCTCTCCCATTAGATGGTGAAATTCTAAAGAATGGGAAACTTGAGCCTGACACAAAGGTGGACACATACTGGATACTCAGTAAATGCTTGTTGAATAAATGAAGATCTACGAAAATGTTCATGGAAGAGAAAGTGAAATCTTCATTCCTTTTCCCCAACTTATTTATTACCCTTCTTCCATTTCACAGAACTTCTCATAAACAATGTCTAGTTAATCTAATCTCCATCTGACTATCCTCCATCCCGTGCCTCTCTGATATTCCCCGACTTAATTTTTTAAAGTCAGGGTCTTGCTCTGTCGCTCAGGCTGGAGTGCAGTGGTGTGATCATGGCTCACAGAAGCCTCGAATTCCTGCGCTCAAGCCATCCTCCTACCTCAGCCTCCCGAGTAGGTGGAATTACAGGTGTGAACCACTGCACTCGGTTCCTTGACTTTACTGTAGTTACCCTCGGATTGTTTCATTTCCCTTTCAGTTTTCCTTTCTGATCATTTCTCAATTCCTGCCATAGGCTCTCCTTCCTTTTCTTATTAAAGATCCAATAAACTTATACATCTCACGCATTATATAAGGCACGCAGATACCTTTTTAATTAAAAACCAGTTATTCTCTACTTCCTAAGCACAGGAGTGGAGAGGCCAGATGGGAAACTGACTAGCTTGGGACCACAGTATTACAACTTCTCAAGGGAGAGTTGGCCAGAGGTGGAAGAGATGATTAAGATAGTTCATGGGGCCAGACACAGATTCCTGAGGACCCCTTTTAGGGTACCCTATTCTCCATCCCTCCACCTTTCCTACACGGCCATGTCCCCACCCCCACGCGTGCATCACTTTTGTTCAGGACAAAAGGTGGCAGCCTCTCTTTGCTTGGGTTAGGTAAACCAAGTGTTCGAAGAAATGGTTATTTTTCAGGGTGTGCTATCTATCAAGCCTCACTAAAGTCAGGTTTGCGGAGCAGCGACACCCTGTAAATGACAATCGTTTCTTTTAAATCTCCAAACCTAAGCCGCGCAAGTCTCCCTGAAAAGGGTAAAAGACCGAGGAGGGATGGAAAGGCCAGGAGGCAGGACGTAGCGAGCCTGGTAAGCTTCCAGCACAGCCCTGCGGACCCTCCTCACCCCCATGAACTTCCGCCCCCAGCACCCCCCGGGCTCTTACAGGCGGACGCCCGCGAGCTACGTGAGCACGTGGTGGCGCGCGCGGCCCTGGGGGCGGGGCCCAGGGGTAGCTGGGAAGCGACGCTGGACGTGCGTGCGTGCTACGTGCTCGCTCACGGCGGCGGCGGCGGAACGGAGAGGCCAGAGCCGGAGACCGAGCTGGGATCGGGCCCCGGGCGGGGGCGGTGCGAGCGGCTCCTAGCGGATCTCAGGGGCGGGCACGGAGCCGGGGCGGGCGGGACTGGAGCAGAGTCCGGGCACGGGGCGGGAGGTCCCAGGGTCCCGGGTTGGGGGGGTGGAGCCGCACTTCGTCTCCGCGGGGGTGCCGGGACTCCGGCCGCAGTGCCGCCGCCATCACGGACTTCCTGTGGGACAAGCGCACGGGCCTCGCCGCCAGAACGGTGAGCGCGCGGGCTGACCGGCCGCGGGGCCGCGCGGAAAGATGGCGACCGCGGGGCGGGGATAGGATTGGATTGGGGGCAAGGGACGGGGGCGAGAGGAGGAGAGTTGGGACCTGCGGAGCGGCAGAGTAGGGCGATGAGGGGGAAGGCGGTCGGCCTGCCTTCGATGTATCTGGGAAGACCTATAGGAAACTTGGGAGGAGCCAGAGTAGGAGAAAGAGTGTAGGGCAGGCACAGGAGTGGTTTCAGAGGTGTGAAAGAGTGGATACCAAAGTTAGACCAAAGACTCCTCGAAGCTGGAGAGGGGGAAGGCACCACTGTGTCGCTTCGAGCTTGCAGGAAGAGTTTGGCTTTGAGAACTCGTTTTGGATTTTCTGAGTAAGAAAGGGGGAAAAAAAAAAGATTTCGAAGTTAGGAAAGGTAGGCAGAGATGCTTTGTGGAAAAAGGCCTGCGAGGCCCTTTGCGGTGAGATGGCATTTGTGTGGCTGTGCTAATTAGGCTTGCATTACCTGAGAGAATCTTGTGCTTGCATCTTTTTGGTTTTCTAGTGGCTTCAGTTAGGCCAGGAAGGCATCAGATATCACCCTCCTTAATTTCAGGAGGTTGGGAGAAAGTGGCCCAGAGTGAGAGCCAGATGTTGGAGTCATTGAACTTACCTGGTCCATGCACCCAAGACTTCTGTCCCAGGACCTGTTTCATTTTATTCTGCCCTCCTCTTCTCATCTTCCAGGATTGTGACAGTGGTTTATTTTTTTCTTTGAAGGAAAAAAAGGATTCGTGAACCATGCCATTCCAATGCCATTAACTGGAAGATGGCCAACTCTCAGCCAAGTAGGGCTGATATTAATTAAAAACCAGTTATTCTCTACTTCCTAAGCGCAGGAGTAGAGGGGCCAGATGGAAGGCTGACTTGCTTGGGACCACAGTATTAAGGCCTCTCAAGGGAAAGTTGGCCAGAGGTAGAAGAGATGATTAAGCTAGTTCATGGGGCCAGACTCAGATCCCTGGAACTTGATAGTATTTGATATTTACCTGGTATATGTAGAAATCTGGGAAACTGGATTTCTTCCCTCAGGACACTGTTGTTGGGGAGGTAAGATACTTTCTTAATGACTGTGTAACATTTGTCACAACTATGTAAACTAAAGCTTTATTTTGTTAGCTTTTGAGGAACTCAGAATAGCATGGTTCTATATCTTAGATCCCAGCCAGGGATGAACTGTGGCAGTCTCCATCAGTCACACTTGCCTATAATGAGCTTTGTCTCAGACCTGAAGCTCTTCAGGGAGTCATTTTGAGGAAATTCAGGATAGAGCAATTGAACTGAGTGGGGGATATTGAGGAACTTGGTGAGAGGGATGCTTTCTAGATTTTTTGACCAGAGTTAGTAGGTGACTATACTCCAGTAAGGAGGGATTGTGAGCACAGAGGAAGACTGAAGAAGTTGTGAATGGCAAAAAGAGATAAAAATAAAAAGGCAGAAAGCAGTTTAGTATCTTTGGAACAGCCAGTTCTTGGAGGAGACTTCTGGAAACTCAAGAGTTTTTGCTCCTATTTCTGTTTTTCCTTCCCTTCCAGATGCCTCATCCTCGAAGGTACCACTCCTCAGAGAGAGGCAGTCGGGGCAGTTACCATGAACACTATCGGAGCCGAAAGCATAAGCGACGAAGAAGTCGCTCTTGGTCAAGTAGCAGTGATCGAACACGGCGGCGCCGGCGAGAGGACAGTTACCATGTCCGTTCCCGGAGGTGAGGCCTGAGGAAGGAAAACTTGGACATAGGGTCATTTGCTCATTTATTTGTTCAACAGATATCTATTGGTTACATGCTGAGGGCGTTGTGCTAAGCAGCAGGCTGAAGGTAATGTTCAAGGTGGATGACAAAATAAGTCACTTGCACTGCAGCGTTAAGAAGTGTTACGGGCCGGGCTCGATGGCTCAACCTGTAATCCCAGTGCTTTGGGAGGCCGAGGCAAGTGGATTGCCTGAGCCCGCAGGTTTGAGACCAGCCCGGGCCACTGGGTGAGACCTCATCTCTATGATAAATAAAAAATTAACCAGGCATGGTAGCGCATGCCTGCAGTTCCAGCTACTAGGAAGGCTGGGGTGGAAGGATCACTGGAGCCCAGCAGGTTGGAGTGCCACTGCATTCCAGCCTGGGTGACAGAGTGACTCCACCTCAAAAAAAAAAGTGTTAGGAAAAAACTACATAGTGAGGGACTGCGAATGTACCTAGCGGATTTGTTTGGGGTAGGATGTATAGTTCCAAGAAAACTTCCTGGAGAAAGTGACACATAAGCCTGTCTGGAGGACATAGGAGTCAGGTGATAAAAGTGTCTTCAGGCAGAGGAAAAGCATGTGAAGAGGACTGCGAGCTGATGAGCTAACAGATAAGAAAGAGTCCGATCTTGCCAGGTGTGGTGGCTCAAGCCTGTAATCCCAGTACAAGAGGGTTGTCTGAGCTCAGGGATTCAAGACCAGCCTGAGCAACATGGCGAGACCTTGTCTCTACAATAAATAAAAAAATTAGCCAGGCGTGGTAGTGCGCACCTGTAGTTCCAGCTACAGGTGCGCACTACCACTTGGAAGGCTAAGGCGGAAGGATCACCTGAGCCCAGCTGATTGAGGCTGTGGTGGCCATGAGCATCCCACTGCACTCCAGCCTGGGCAACAGAGTGAGACTTCAAGTAAAAAAAAAAAAAGAGTCAGATCTTCTGGTTTGAATATTTTAGTGTCATGTTCAGTGGGGAGAATGAGTTAGGGTTGGTTCAGAGCAAGGCTGAATTTCAGTCAAACACTGGAGAAAGAAATAGTGACTCCCTTCATTGTGGCAGTGGAGGGGAGGACGAAGAGGCCCATAGAGGGAATGTTTCTGTAGATGCCTCTTCCGAGGTTTTGGCGACATGCAGGTGTGGACTTTATTACCTTACTTCTCTGGTTCTTGGTCCTCTGAGTGACTCAGTGAGTGAGAACAGTTTTTCTAGCATTATTGTTTGTCCTCACTGAGGCAGCACCGTGTCACATGGTATGACAGGGAGTGTGGCCTGATGCATCTAATGGGTGTTTGTTGTCCAACAGCAGCTATGATGATCATTCATCAGACCGGAGGGTGTATGACCGGCGATACTGTGGCAGCTACAGGCGTAATGAATATAGCCGGGATCGGGGAGAGGCCTACTATGACGCAGACTATCGGCATTCCTATGAATATCAGCGGGAGAACAGCAGCTACCGGAGCCAACGCAGCAGCCGGAGGAAGCACAGACGGCGGAGGAGGCGCAGCCGGACATTCAGCCGCTCTTCTTCGGTGAGTGCCAGCTCACGCCCTTCCTCTTCTAACTCTTCCGTGGGCCCTCTAGGACCCTGGTAAGTGAGAAGTATCCTTGCTCTCAGCATTGGGGCATGAACACTGAGGTGGGTGCTGAGTCTGTTGCTCTCTTAGAAGCTCTTCAACTCTTGAAGAGCCCTGGATACTGCTTTGGAGATGGATGGGCATGGAGCATTTGTGACCCCCAGTGCCCTCCCTGGCATGCTGGGCTTACCGTGTTGGGAGCAGCTTCTGTACCCCAGTGTCCTCCACTCTTTAATGGGGACCTTGCTTGTAAACTGCCTTTGTCCCCCAAGCCCTGGGCTCTGTGGCCTCGTTGGCAGGCGGGCTTGGGTGGGGGCAAGGGGAGATCTGTGCCCGCCTGGAAGGGCATTGTGTAGAGCATGGGGTTGTGTGTGACATTGGCAACGACACCACTTCTCAGCCCGTGCCTCTCCCTGTTCCCGTTTTGGGTTTGGGGACTTGGGATTATGCGCCGCTCTCTCTTCTCACACCAATCCGCCTTACTGCATCTGACGTGTTCCCTTCCACTGTCCCCCATCATCGTCTGTCCCCCCTGGCTGGGCGCCTGTGACCGGTGACCCCTCCACCACCCACCCCGTCTCCCTCCGGCCCCCGCTCCGACACCTGGCTTGCTCCGACCCCCCCCGCCCCCCGACAGCAGCACAGCAGCCGGAGAGCCAATAGTGTAGAGGACAACGCTGAGGGCCACCTCATCTACCACGTCGGGGACTGGCTACAAGAGCGATGTACAAGCCAAATCGTAACAATCCTATAGCCTGTAATGGTCCCATAGCCATCCTAACGTCCCAAGCCAACCCAAGTCACAGCCTCTTTTGCCTTTTCTCAGTGGTGTTGTTTATCTGGGTGGTTTGAGTTGCTGTTGAGAATTGACCTCTGTTGTCCACTCCCAGCTCTCATGGCCCCTGGGTTAAAGGTGGTGGGAATCAAACAGGGGTTTTCTTCCCCTGTGACCATCTGTATCTGTTCCCCTTCCTTCATCTCCACCCCAGGTCTCTATTCCCTTTTTTCTTCCAACTCAGCTCATTCCCCACCTTCTCTCCCTCCCTCTCCCCTACCCTCCTTTCTTTCATTTCAGATGAAATTGTAAGCACCTTAGGAGAGGGTACCTTTGGCCGAGTTGTACAGTGTGTTGACCATCGCAGGTAACTGTCAGACCCCTCCTTGCTCCATACCTACTAGGCATAAAGAGATGGTAGGGGTTGTCTGGGGCTTTTTGCTGCTTAGCCAAAGGCAGGATTTCTTAGTCCCCACATAGCCCTGTTTAATCTGAGATGTTCATAAGAACCCAACAAAAGCTTCTACTGCCAACCTACAGGGGTGGGGCTCGAGTTGCCCTGAAGATCATTAAGAATGTGGAGAAGTACAAAGAAGCAGCTCGACTTGAAATCAATGTGCTGGAGAAAATCAATGAGAAGGACCCTGACAACAAGAAGTAAGCAAGCAAAGGAGTATATAGGGAGACTGACTGGCTCTACCCCTACACAGGAGAGACTCCCAGACCTGGTTGAGGCAAACAGAGGAGTCCTAGACTTTCTCATCCATTCATCTTTTGTTCATCATCTTAGAGTAGTAGAATATCAGGGTAGGAAGACAGGGTCTGTGACATTGTTCTTTGTTTTCAGGGCAGTTAGACTGCTCTGTGGTTTGACCTCAGCCCAGGATGGCTTCTGTAGAGATGTACCCTGGAAATGGCCCTAGGACTGAGCATCAACATTTTCATCAAAAAAATGAGTTAAGCTTTTATACTTAGAACTACCCTGGTGAGGCCACAGGCATTTAAATAGTAATAGTTTGTTTACATACATTTACAGGCCAAAAATAGAATAAAGGCATTAAGCAAAGACATAAAGGACAGTAGGTATAAACATGTGGCCAGCGGTGGCTGATGGTGAGTAAATTTCAGGAGTTAGGCTGAGGTTGGGGTTTAGGAGTGACAGTTTGATGATTCAGGATTCACACTATTTGGAGCTTGGTGTGCAACAACTCTTCAGTAAATGGTTTTTTTGAATTACTTAAAATGTTGCAGGAGAATGTTTTGAAGCTTGGCAGGTAGAACCTTTCTTCTTGGGTCTGGCAAAAAGGCCATTTCCTAGCTGAACTGAATTTTGTTGGTGATACTAGTTGGCATGTTTCTATGCAAGTTTGTGGAATCAACAGTTATGCAGTCCCTCCTTATAGGAGGGGTGGTGGACAGATGGAAGCTCATCAGAGACCCCCTTCCCCCATCTCTCTTCCCAGCCTCTGTGTCCAGATGTTTGACTGGTTTGACTACCATGGCCACATGTGTATCTCCTTTGAGCTTCTGGGCCTTAGCACCTTCGATTTCCTCAAAGACAACAACTACCTGCCCTACCCTATCCACCAAGTGCGCCACATGGCCTTCCAGCTGTGCCAGGCCGTCAAGTGTGAGTGGGGTGGGCTGACGTGGACTCTGGGGAAGCCCCTCCCTTCATTGGATCTCTTCTGTCTCACTTGTATGTTGGTGAAGCACCTCCCTCTGGCCCCCTTTCTTATCTGCAATTCTTTATTATCATCTCAATATCTCTTCTGACTTAACTCTTTGATGGCTTCATTGACACTGATTGCTCTTACCCTATACCCAACCTAGCAGGAGCTAAAAGAGAAAGCCTTTGGAATCAAAACATTTAATTACCTTCTTTTTCCTTCTCTCCCCTTCTTGGGAGAGCATCAGTCAGACAGCAAACATAAAAGACAAAAAGACACTCATTAGGCAAGGGGTTTACATTTGTCTGAGATGAGATGTTCTTTATTTATAGTAAAGCAGATGGAAACATGGAGTAGTTCAGCTAAGGGGCCAGGTAGGGGATTCAGACAAATACATCCTTCCTCTCAAGTCTTCAAGACTATGCAGTTTCACGGAATGTCAGATACATCTATGATAAAATGTTACATACTACAACCCAAAGCAAATCTCTTTTTGTAAAATATCAGTAGAGATACATATGTATCTTACATTAGAGCAGGGCTTTTTAGACCAGGCATTTCATTTAGATACAGAGCAGAAAGCAACCCTGGTGATTCTGGACTTGCCTCTTAACTAGTTTTGCTCTAGATAATCAAACCGGGGGTCAGCTGGTGCCAGTTAGCTCTGGCCACCTGGACCAAGCCTGACCTGACCTTCTCCCTTGCAGTCCTCCATGATAACAAGCTGACACATACGGACCTCAAACCTGAGAATATTCTGTTTGTGAATTCAGACTACGAGCTCACCTACAACCTAGAGAAGGTAAGATGGATAGGGTCTGTCCCTTGGCCAAAAGGAGCAGGCAGTTGGGCCGCTTTGACTTCTGTGTAGCCCTTTCTGTCCTCCCTTTTATTTATTTCGCTCACATTTTCTCCCTCTGGCTCCAGAGTACTAGAATAGGCTACGAGGGAGAGATTTAAGAAGACTTAAATTGATAGAGAACTCGGACAAGGGACCTCAGATAACTTTCCAATAGAGTGAAAATGTTCTTCATGTTCTCAGATTGGATTTTCTTCTTTTCTTAGATGTATATTCCTGTGAGAGAAAAGCTGACTCACTTAACTAACTGGAGATAATACAGATCTCAGCTAAAGCTCTCCTTCCCTTGAACCCCTTTGCTACATGTTAAATATTTTCAGAAAAACTGTACACTCAACACTTGGATATAGTCTTCAGAAACTTACAGATGTGCACACCATTCCATAATCACTCCTTAATCCTCTTGCTCCCCCCTCCTAAAGTACTCTGCTGGATGTGAGGGAGGCTATAAAAATGGAAATTTCCCAGGGCAGCCAGGAGGTCAGAGTTGCTGTTTTAAGGCTCAGAAGCACTTTCAAGAATAGCGGTGGAATCTCTGAGGTGCAGAGGTCATTCTCTTCCCTCTTTGCTCCTAGAAGCGAGATGAGCGCAGCGTGAAGAGCACAGCTGTGCGGGTGGTAGACTTTGGCAGTGCCACCTTTGACCATGAGCACCATAGTACCATTGTGTCCACTCGCCATTACCGAGCACCAGAGGTCATCCTTGGTAAGGGAGGGCAAGACTGTCTAAGTGTGCGAGGTGATGTGGTGAGTGTGGGACCCTTTAAGCCTCATAACACCTTTTCCCTCCCATTCCCACCCAGAGTTGGGCTGGTCACAGCCTTGCGACGTGTGGAGCATAGGCTGCATCATCTTTGAGTACTATGTTGGCTTCACCCTCTTTCAGGTGAGTGGTGCGATGTCTTATTTGACCACCTGGCATTCCTCTATCTGATTCCTTTGTCTGCTAAGGACCTGCCTGCTGACTTCACGTTGCCCATCTTCCTGGCAGCTAGTCCTCAGCATCCCCTTCTCAGTCCATGCTCAGTTCTGACTTTGTTTTCCAGACCCATGACAATAGAGAGCATCTAGCTATGATGGAAAGGATTTTGGGTCCTATCCCTTCCCGGATGATCCGAAAGACAAGGTGAATATTGCATGGGAGGGACTTAAATCTTTTTTTATCTCCACAAAATTAGTCTATTTCACATCATTTTCTTTTTTCTTTGACACCACCTCTCCCCCCCACCCCCAGTTACTCTTAGATGCGAAAATAAGGGAATTATAATGAGGGAACTGTTCTGATTCCTCAACCTCCCCTTCCCCTCTAGAAAACAGAAATATTTTTACCGTGGTCGCCTGGATTGGGATGAGAACACATCAGCTGGGCGCTACGTTCGTGAGAACTGCAAACCACTGCGGGTGAGCTGGGCTGGGAATAAATGGTGCCCATCACCCAGAGGTCACTTCCTTCTTAAGGTGGTTTGCCCTTGGACACACTGCACAAGCAGAGGGTTAGGAAAGGACGGGAGAAAAACTGAAAGAAGACATCTTTGGTCAACAGAGGAGAGATAAGAGGGAGTGGTTTTGTGGAGGGAAGGTTAGACAGCCTAACCTTAAGACAACCAGAGATCAAAGCAATGTCCTGGATTCTTTAGGTCAGACAGAAAAGAATAAACTACCTTTGAAGAGCTAACATTTTAATGAGGAGCTAAAGAAGATTCATGAAGTTGACAAGGATATACAAGTAGAACTTTCAAAGAGTATGAAGGAGTAATTGTGCTAGTGGGAAGGTAGGTTGAGCTGTAATATCAGAAACATTGGTCATGGTGTGGTCGTGGTGAGGTAGCATATTGGTTGCAAGCAAAGCCTTGGTTCTCCGAGATTGAAAGGTAGGGCCTTGAAGAAGAAGAAGGTAGAGTTTGTAAGGCAGCTGGCCTCACCTTTTTCCTGCCCTCCTCCACCAGCGGTATCTGACCTCAGAGGCAGAGGAACACCACCAGCTCTTCGATCTGATTGAAAGCATGCTAGAGTATGAACCTGCGAAGCGGCTGACCTTGGGTGAAGCCCTTCAGCATCCTTTCTTCGCCCGCCTTCGGGCTGAGCCACCCAACACCAAGTTGTGGGACTCGAGTCGGGATATCAGTCGGTGACGATCAGGCACTGGGCCCCCCTGCATCTCTTACAGCAGTGGGTGTCCAGTCCAGGACACTGGTGCTTTTTTATACAAGAGAATAGAGCCAGAGCTCACTCCTTCCCCCTGGCTCTCTATATACTTGTGAATATGTGAAATAGTGTAAATATGACAGAACTTGTACCTGTCACTTCAACCCCTGCCTTGTACATAATGCTATTCCATCCACACTCTCCACCCTCATCTGCCCCCTCACATGGAGCTGGATGGGGGCAGAGTGAGGTAACCAGGTGGCATCTACCCCATGTTTTATAAGGAATTTTGTACAGTCTTTGTGAAATAAAATGACGTGCTTCATCTGACCCCCACCCCTGGAGTTTGAGGTTTGGGGAAGTTGGGGTGGTGGGATGAGAGATTGACAACCTTTGTGAATTTGGATATGAAGTCCTTACCCTTCAAAATTAGCCCAAGCCAGGCCACCAGTTTACCTGTCCATGCTATCTTAGGAGAGGGTAGTACTGGGTGTGGCCATTTTTCTTGCATGTTAGAGAAGAGCCATAAGGTGCTAGGTCTCTGATTTGGAGTGTTGGGAAAGAGCTGCTTGCTATAGCCTATGAGCTGTGCCCGGGACAAAACCGGAAACCCCAGTAGAAAACTTTTATCAATTGCTCTTCGGTGGGGCCGCCTCCAGCCGCCTGAAGGCTCCCGTCGTCCACCTCGGGAGACTGGGAAGGCGGGTTCCGACGCGGGGCCTGCTGGGAAATGTAGTCCGTTGCTGGAGGGGTGTCACGTGAAGGTGCAGCACTTGGCTGTGGGGACTGGATAAGGGGTGTCACGTGAGAGCACTTCCGTCTTTGCTTTTGGCCAAGACGCAGGCGCAACCCGCGGCTGCTGCGGGGAGCCTAGTGGCCCTTCCGGTTGCCACGGCCAATCGGAGCACAGAGGAGCGGGGCGGACCGAGACGAGCGGAGGGAGCTCGGAGGGCTGCCGCTGCCGCCACAGCCGCGGCAGGGGCGTGGAGGGCGGGGGGCGGCTGTGACCGCGCTTGCAAACATGGCTCAGAGCAGAGACGGCGGAAACCCGTTCGCCGAGCCCGGCGAGCTTGACAACCCCTTTCAGGTGACTTGCGCCGGCCTCCTTTGGGAGAACGGGTTGATGCTTCCCAGTTTTGTAGAAGGGTTTGGCTAACTTGTATTTACACTCGTGACATTTGGTCCTAGGAAGAGCCACCACGTGGGGGGGTGACAGTCACTCCAGAGCAGTGAGCACCCCGGGGGGCGGGTCATGCCCCTGACGGGACTGGTGTTAGCAGTGTAGGAGGGTGGATATGAGGTAAATGTTGGGACAACCGCGTGGTTCCAAAGGTGCATTAGAGCCACGATCAATTTGGGTGAGGACCTTGGGAGTTCCTCCAGGAGGCACCAGGTGCCAGCTAAGCCCCAAGTCTCTGCCCTCAGGACCCAGCTGTGATCCAGCACCGACCGAGCCCACAGTATGCCACGCTTGACGTCTACAACCCCTTTGAGACCCGGGAGGTGAGCTTCTGGAGAGCACAAGGCAGGGAGGGGAGGGTTTTCAATGAGCCCAGTCTGTCTGGGTTCAGGGGACTTTTCTGCATGAAGAAGAAGGAAGAGGCACCAGTTGGCCATGGGATGCCTAACCCTCCTAGGGATACTAGGGCTAATGACCCATCCTGTTGGAGCTGTAAAAGACAGTTCTGGGAGGACCTGGAGTCTTGCAGGTCCTGAACTAAGGCTGTGTCTGGGAAGTCTTCCTTGAAGAAAATAAAGGTTGGGGCTAGTTGGAGTTGAGGTTAGGTGTGCAGATTGAAGGCCAGGAACAAGGAGAACTACACCTGTTTGTTCCATTAGAAGAGAAAGTGGTGAGTTTTAAGAAGTTAGTAGGTTCTTACAGTCTTAAAACTTACTTTAGGCCAGGGACTACAATCCCAGCACTTTGGGAGGCAGAGGCGAGAGAACTGTCTGAGTCTAGGGGCTCGAGACCAGCCTGGGCAACTTGGCAAGACCTTGTTTATACAATAAATTTTAAAATTGATGGTATCTTTCATCCATGCCAGTTGTGGCATGGTTTCCTTTTTTTTTTAATTTCTTTTTTTTTCTAAGAAGCTTTGTAACAAAAATTAAAAATTAATTGGGTTTGGTGGCACATGCCTGTAGTTCCAGCTACTTGGAAGACTGAAGTGGAAGGATCACCTGAGTCCAGCAGGTTGAGGCTG
>NW_007248664.1:52132-55099 GCF_000164805.1 Carlito syrichta
GATGAGGTCTCGCCAAGTTGCCCAGGCGGGTCTTGAACCTGCAGGCTCAGGCAATCCACTCACCTCGGCCTCCCAAAGTACTGGGGTTACGGGCTGAGCCGCCAAGCCCGGTCAAAAAGCTTACTTTAAAAGAAAAAAGTCAGCGGGATGCAGTGGCTCACATCTGTAATCCCAGCTACTTGGGAAACTGAGGTGGGAGGATGGCTTGAGGCCACGAGCTGGAGACCAAACTGGGCAACATAGAGACTGAAACTGCCCACCACCACCCCAAAACCCCACCAAAAAAAAGGGGGGGAGTAGGTACAGAGGTAATGGTCCCTGCTAAGGATTTGAATGTGAGGGGTGATGAGGGCTGCTGCAGGTCATCCAAGAGTCTCTGAGGTAAATTCTTTTTTTTAATTTGTTTTTTTTCAGTTAGAGTCTCACTCTGTTACCCAGGCTGGAATGCAGTGGCACATTCATGGCCACTGCAGCCTCCACCTGCTGAGCTCAGGTGATCCTTCTGCCTCAGCCTTCCAAGTAGCTGGAACTACACGCATACACTACCACACCCGGCTAATTTTTTTATTTATTGTAGAGACGAGGTCTTGCCAAGTTGCCCAGGCTGGTCTTGAACCCCTGAGTTCAGGCAATCCTCTCGCCTCCACCTCCCAAAGTGCTGGGATTACAGGCGTGAGCCACTGTGCCCGGTCATGATGTAAATTCAACACAGAACTAGCCTCTTAACAACTGAGGGAAGGCTGCTGCCTTAGGAAATGAGTTCTAAGTACCTGCATTATGAGGGACTAGGTGATCCCTAAGATCTTTTCCTCAACAGCCATCACCAGCCTATGAACCTCCTGCCCCTGCTCCATTGCCTCCACCCTCAGCTCCCTCCTTGCAGCCCTCGAGAAAGCTCAGCCCCACAGAACCCAAGAACTATGGCTCCTACAGCACTCAGGTAATGGGGGTGTGCGGATGGGGGCTAGGAAGCGGGGCCAGTCTTGGGGTCCAGGGCTTACATCTCCCTCTGCTTATATGGGGCAGGCCTCAGCTGCAGCAGCCACGGCTGAACTGCTAAAGAAACAAGAGGAGCTCAACCGGAAGGCCGAGGAGTTGGACCGACGGGAACGAGAGCTGCAGCATGCTGCCCTGGGGGGTACCACTAGTAAGTGGGTCCTTGATAGGGTGGGGAAGAGCATCTGACAGCTTGGGAGAAGCAAAAAAAAAAAAAAAACTTAAGAAAGGTTGGACACGGTGGCTCATACCTGTAATCCCAGCACTTTGGAAGACCAAGGCAGGAGGATTGCTTGAGCCCAGGAACTCCAGACTAGCCTGGGCAACATAGTGAGACCTCATCTCTACAAAATAGTAGTAATAATAATAATAATAATAATTAGCCTGAGCTGGGCATGGTGATTCATACCTGTAAACCCAGCACTTTGGGAGGCAGAGGCTAGAGGATTGTTCAAATCTAAGGGTTTGAGCCCAGCCTGGGCAACTTGGCAAGATATCATATCTACAAGTCGTCAAAAAATTAGCTGGGGGTGGTGGTGCACACCTGTAGTTCCAGCTACTTGGAAGGCTGAGGCAGAAGGATCCCCTGAGCCCAACAGGTCGAGGCTGCGGTGGCCATGTGTGTGCCACTGCACTCCAGCCTAGGGAAGAGTGAGACTCTGACTCAAAAAAAAAAAAAAAAGAAAGCATGGGTTCTGGCATGAGACTGGGTTGAATTTTGGAGATATTGTTCACTAACCATGAGCTTTTAGGCAAGTTACTTAATCTTGATTGCCTTGCTTTCATTATTTATAAAATGAAAATAGTGTTTATATCTGTTTGACAGGATTGTCGTGACAGTTAAGATCATAAATGCTTTGGGAAGCCAATGCAGGAGGATCAGTTGAGCTCAGGAGTTTGAGACCAGTCTGGGCAACATATCAAACCCTGTCTCTACAGAAAATTTTTTTAAAGCGTTAACCAAATGTTTTATAGTCCTAGTTACTTGGGAGGCTGAGGTAGGAGGATCACTCTAGTCCAGGAGTTTGAGGCTTCAGCAAGCTATGATTTGAGCCACTGCACTTTATCTTGGGTTACAAAGCAAGACCTTGTCTTAAATGAATAAATACATGCTTGTTATTGCTATTATTTTTTCCATTCTCAATTGTCTCTCCTGGGACCCCAACTTGGAGATAAGAGAGAGGACTCAGTGATAGAGAGGAGGGGGAGTGGTTTTTTGTTGGTCTCTGCCTCATTTCTGGGTCCTTCTGCTCTCTCTTTCCGTCTTACAGCTCGACAGAACAATTGGCCTCCTCTACCTTCTTTTTGCCCAGTTCAGCCCTGCTTTTTCCAGGACATCTCCATGGAGATCCCCCAAGAATTCCAGAAGACGGTATCCACCATGTATTACCTCTGGATGTGTGAGTAGTTAGAGGCCTTTGGAGGAAGTTACAGGTAGACTCTTCACCCAGGGTCCAGTCTAGAATCAGACACTTCACTACTCCTTGACATTTAAGTTTAAAGCCAGTTTGTCCAGGAATCTTCCTGGATCCTTTTTTACAGTATTTGGAATTCTGCAGCCTGCTAGCAAGTGTGTGTTTTTGGCCTCTCCC
Organism: Carlito syrichta; assembly: GCF_000164805.1. Classification (NCBI taxonomy): domain Eukaryota; kingdom Metazoa; phylum Chordata; class Mammalia; order Primates; family Tarsiidae; genus Carlito; species Carlito syrichta. The sequence goes on from NW_007248664.1 coordinate 54,721, forward strand.
CATTCTCCTTTGTCCCCATGTAGAAATATATTTTGAGGCCAGGCCCGGTGGCTCAGCCTGTAATCCCAGCACTTTGGGAGGCTGAGGTGAGTGGATTGCCTGATCCCGCGGGTTCGAGACCCGGCTGGGCAACTTGGCGAGACTTCATCTCTACAATAAAAAAGAAAAAAAAAGAAAAGAAATCCGGCGATCCTTCCGCCTCAGCCTTCCAAGTAGCTGGAACTACAGGCGCATGCACCACACCCAGCTCATTTTTGATTTATTGTAGAGATGAGGTCTTGCCAAGTTGCCCGGGCGGGTCTCAAACCCGCGGGCAGTCCACTCACCTCGGCCTCCCAAAGCACTGGTATTACAGGCTGAGCCACCAAGCCCGGCTCAA
>NW_007248664.1:55226-57490 GCF_000164805.1 Carlito syrichta
CTGATTTTTTGATTTATTGTAGAGATGAGGTCTCGCTGCCCAGGCAGGTCTCGAACGCGCGGGCTCAGGCAATCCATTCACCTCAGCCTCCCAAAGGCACAGGATTACAGGCTGAGCCACTGAACCTGGCTAATTTTGAATTTTTTAAACATCTTTGCAAGGGATCATACATGCTTGAGAGCTGCATACTCTATCTCCCTATTGAGTTGAGAATTCCTCCAAGACAGGAGATGCCTTCCTTTCTTTGCCCTGCCATGTTGGGTGAGGTTGTAGGGTGAGCACAGATGGGAAGGAGCCTTCATTGCAGTCCAGAAGTCCTTGTCATCCTATCCCTTCACTCTCAGGCAGCACTCTGGCTCTGCTCCTGAACTTCCTCGCCTGCCTGGCCAGCTTCTGTGTGGACAACAGCAACGGCTCAGGCTTTGGTCTTTCTATCCTCTGGATCCTCCTTTTCACTCCCTGCTCCTTCGTCTGCTGGTACCGCCCCATGTATAAAGCTTTCCGGTAAGTGTGGGTAGTGGGGAGTGATGGTCACCTGGGATGGGTCCCACATCTGCCTCTCCAGCTCTGATTCTTCTCCCACCCTCTCCGTTTTTCTTTTTGCAGGAGTGACAGCTCGTTCAATTTCTTCGTTTTCTTCTTCATTTTCTTCATCCAGGATGTGCTCTATGTCCTTCAGGCCATTGGTATCCCAGGGTGGGGATTCAGGTCTGTGAGGCTGCCATCCACCCTCGCCCTCTCTTCCCTCCAACTCTAGACCAAGCCAGCACTGGGTACTGGGGTAGGAGTTGTTCGGGAAAAGGAAATGTGGTTTTTATTCTTGGGAGGTGCCAATTTAAGGAGATATGCAACATAGAGAGCCCAGACAAAACTCTATACGGGCATAGATGGAGGGAAAGAAGCTTGCATGTGTTCAATCTGGGAAGGGATCCTGGAAGAGACATATATAACCCTGGTTGTGAAAAAGAGATGAAGAGTCATCAGAGGACTGCCTGGGAAGAGCTTGCAAAGCTAGAACTAATGGTTCAGAAGCTGGAATTACACTGTGAAGAGAGTGGACGTAGTTTGGGATTGTGGTGCATGGAATGCTGCCAGACTGACAGGGCAGCGACTGCTGTGGGAAGAATGGGAATGGAGCATGTTGGTCCCATGACCCGTGGAGAAGCTGGCAGGACAGAGGCCCCGCTGTGAGCAGCCCCTCTTTACCGGCCCATCCTTTCCCTCCTTGCAGTGGCTGGATCTCTGCTCTGATGGTGGTAAAGACCAACACCGCTGTAGCTGTGCTGATGCTGCTGGTCGCCCTGTTCTTCACTGGCATCGCTGTGCTAGGAATTGTGATGCTAAAGCGGGTAAGGGACCGTGCTGAAGGTGGGGCCAGGAGGGTGAGATCATGGGTCCCTGGGGGCCTGAGTGGAAGATTCTGGAGGAGCTGGGATGGCCCGGCCTGGTGGGCGGGGTCTCAGCTAATAGTCCTCTGGGGTGTGTGCGAGCGCAAGTGTGTGAGAGGGAGGGAGGGAGGATCAGAGCCCCGAAGGAAAGGCTGGGGCAGCAGGCTGGTGAGTGGCGGTGATGGTGTAGGTTCGGTGGGGTGACGGTGGCCGCAGTGTGCCGGAATGTCTCTGCCTTCTGCTTGCAGATCCACTCCTTGTACCGCCGTACAGGTGCCAGCTTTCAGAAGGCACAGCAAGAATTTGCAGCTGGTGTCTTCTCCAACCCTGCGGTGCGAACCGCAGCTGCCAATGCGGCCGCTGGGGCTGCCGAAAATGCCTTCCGGGCTCCGTGACCCCTGACTAGGATGGCCTGGCCCTGCCACTTGAGGGAGCGAACCTAGCTCCCATCCCCGAGGCGCTGGGGCTTGGAGAGACGCCACTACTTGTTGGTTCCTCCATAGTGCCCCCAACCCCACGGCCATGACTGCTGAACCTGGCTTAGGGGTGCGTGGAGTCCACTGTGACCCAGTCACTGCTCACTTCCCCCATCAGGCCACACCTGCTGCCACCCCTCACACACCCCAACCCAGCCTCCCTCCGCTGTGCCAAGGCTGTTGCTTCGGTTATTTAAATAAAAAGAAAGTGGAACTGGAACTCACCTCCCGTCTCCTGAATTTTATTGGGAATTAGGCCCTTATGAGAGAAAAAGGAGAACGCGCAGCGGAGGCTGAGTGTGAACTCCAGAGAAGGTCGGGCCGGCTTTGGCGTAAACTGAGCGCCGTGGGGGCGGGGCGGGGGAGCCGGGCGCTGGCGCAGGAGGAGGGAGGCCCGGGC
>NW_007248664.1:57510-75843 GCF_000164805.1 Carlito syrichta
CCACGCCCCCGCCCCCGCCCCAGCCCCATCCCCCTGCTCCAGCCCTGGACCTGCTGCAGCCCGAGCTGGGGGAGCGGAGCGTGGCGGGGTGGGGAGGGGAGCGGGACGGGCGACCCAGGACACAGCGGCGCCGCGGCCTCTCCCCACCAGGCGGCCCGGATCCCACTGGACACCCCGAGGGCACACCGACCGCGCCTCTAGAGTCACCCCACGCCGACGCCGACCCCTCCCCTCCTCGCTAGGCTTCTTTCCATCCTCGCCTTTACCCTCCCCACCCCTCCCTGGGCTCCCGACTGCCGCCCTCTCCCCACTCCGGGACCGGCCCTTCTCGGCTCCCCTCTTCCTTAGAGAGATGCGATGAGCTGGTGCCCCCGCGTCCTCATCGCCGCCCCGGGCACGGTGCCCATCCAGTGCCCGTGGTGGGGAGGGAGCACCCCGCGGTCCTTCCGTGACTCCCCTCGCTTGGGTCCCCCCCCAGCTGGCGTCCCTGGGCCATGCCCCGGGGCACCCAGCCAGGGGGTGGGCTCTGGAGCGAGGGGGGTGGAGAGGAGAAAGGACGGGGCCTTGGGCGCCTCTGAGATGCTCCCAAGCACCAGGGGGGGTCGAGCTAGGCGCAGGCTACCGGGCGGCAGGCATGATGCCCTCGCCTAGTGACTCCAGCCGCTCGCTGACCAGCCGGCCCAGCACCCGGGGCCTTACCCATCTCCGCCTCCACCGACCCTGGCTGCAGGCCCTGCTCACGCTGGGGCTGGCCCAGGTGCTCCTGGGCATCCTGGTGGTCACCTTCAGCATGGTGGCCTCCTCCGTCACCACCACAGAGAGCATCAAGAGGTCCTGCCCGTCTTGGGCTGGGTTCTCGGTGAGTTGGGTGCACAGTCGTTGGGTGGGGGAGGCTCCTCAGGCCCCACCCTCTACACCAGCTGCAAGTCCACATTCTTGCCTCTCCTCCCTCTCCTGGTGCTTTCCCTCCCTACAGGGCTGGGGGCATCATGTGGTGAGGGGCTCACTCAGGTGCCTCCCCTCCCAGGCTGAGCCTGTGCCCACTCTGTCCCCAGCTGGCGTTCTCCGGGGTGGTTGGCATTGTGTCCTGGAAGCGGCCATTCACTCTAGTGGTAGGTGCCAGGGTCCAGTGCCCAGTGGGAGGCAGGTGCCAGCACCTGAGAGGATGCCCATATATGCCCTCAGGAAGGGAACTGGCTCCCAGTTGGTGCTGGGCATCAAGTGTCTGTGAAGGAGGGTGGCTCCATGGTATAGAGGCATACTCACACCGGTCCTAGCCCTGAGTCTGTACCCTGTTTCCTCAGATCTCCTTCTTCTCCTTGCTTTCGGTGCTCTGTGTCATGCTTAGCATGGCTGGCTCTGTTCTCTCCTGTAAGAATGCTCAGCTGGCCCGAGACTTCCGATCCTGCTCCTTGGTGAGATTTGAGGAGGGAGACCTGGAAAGAGCTGCCTGGGGAGGTGTGCTGGATACCTGGGTTTGTCCTGACTCAGGCTGCCTCACTCTCCCCACTTCCACTCAGGATGAAAAGGTCTGCGTGTGCTGTCCGCCTGTTCCCCTGGTTCGGCCCTGTCCAGAGTCGGGGGAGGGACTGAAGGTTGCCCTTAACTCTACCTGTGAAGAAGCCCGAGGAGCCCTCAAGGTGAGCATGTGCCCCCTAAACATCCTCCTGGAGTACTCACAGGCCCCAAATATTTCCCACTGCCCTGCTCCTTGCCTCCCTTTCCTAGAACCTGCTCTTCAGCGTCTGTGGGCTCACCATTTGTGCCGCCATAATCTGTACTCTCTCTGCTATTGTCTGCTGCATCCAGATCTTCTCTCTGGACCTCGTGCACACGGTGAGAGGGAGCTGGGGTCAGGGCCAGGCAGGTGTGGCAGGGGCGGGGGTATGTATGCTGGGTCTGGGCCTGAGGGAATGGTGGCTACAGATCTGGCTTCTGAGCACTAAGGGCTGTGGGCCATCTGTTAGGCACGTCTATTGGCGGGATGCTTGGGGGCCAGAGAGGGGTTAAGAAGGGGAGACAGCAGGGAGTCAGTTAAGGATGTGCTATCAGTCTGGGACCAGGAGAGGGGCTTTAGGGAGTAGGACTGGGTGGTAGGGTAGAATCAAGGAGGTTCTGGATGGAGGTGAGGATAAAGGGTGGACAGTCCTGCTGAGGCAGAGTACAGGTGGCAATTCTGGATGGAGGGGGGACCATAAAAGAGAAGGAACTTGTGGGTGGGCAGGGCCAAAGTTGGAGGTGCAGAGTGGGTGTGGGGTGAAGGAGAAGCTGGTTCTGGGCGAAGGAAGGGCCAGATAAAATAATACAAATGAGAGAAGGAGTTTGGGGCCAAGGAGGAGCTGTATGGCCAGAAACCAGGCCTGCTGACCTGCTCGCCCCTCAGCAGCTGGCTCCTGAGCGCTCAGTCTCAGGCCCTCTGGGGTCTCTGGGCTGTACTTCCTCACCCCCAGCCCCTCTCCTGCACACCACGCTGGACCTGGAGGAATTTGTACCACCTGTACCCCCTCCACCCTACTATCCCCCAGAGTACACCTGCAGCTCAGAAACAGATGCCCAGAGGTAAGGCCTGCTGGGGTCCTGTTAGGGGATCCTGGAAAGGGGACAGGGACTGGGCCTCGATTGGTGAGGAGGGATGCTTGTGAAGACTTATCTGACCCTCTGCTTCGTCTGCCAGCATCACGTACAATGGCTCCATGGACAGCCCAGTGCCCTTGTACCCTACTGATTGCCCGCCTTCCTATGAGGCTGTCATGGGGCTACGAGGAGACAGCCAGGTGAGAGCATGGCTTTGTATGGGCTGGGGAACTGGGAGAAAGCCTGAAAAGACTGTAGTTGCTGGGTAAAGATAATCACCCTGCTCATGATGTTTATAGTATCAGCACGTCCACTGTCATCTCTGATCTCTAGAGCCTGGGTAGGATAGGAACTGTTATTTCTAGCTTATACATGTGCAAGCTGAGGTCTGCGTAAGTGAAGTGACTTGTACAGCCAGGCACTGTGGCTCATGCCTGCAATGCCAGCACTTTGGGAGGCGGAGGCAAGAGGATTGTCTGAGCCTAGGGGTTCAAGACCCAGCACTTTGGGAGGCAGAGGCAAGAGGATTGTCTGAGCTCAGGGGTTCGAGACCAGCCTGGGCAATTTGGGGAGACCTCGTCTCTACAACAAATCAAAAAATTAGCTGGGTGTGGTAGTGCTCACCCGATTCCAACTTCTAGGAAGGCTGAGGTGGAAGGATCACCTGAGCCCAGCAGGTCAAGGCTACAGTGGCCGTGAGCTTGCCACTGCACTCCAGCCTGCATGACAGTGAGACTCTGACTCAGAAAAACAAACAAGTGACTTGTACAAAGTGACAAAGCTGGTCTAGAATCGAGGCCTCCAGAGCTGTCTAGTTCATGGGGGGAGCCATATCAGTGTGTAGGCTGGACTCTTGACTCCTGTGTCTTCTGCAGGCCACTCTCTTTGACCCTCAGCTTCATGATGGCTCTTGCATCTGTGAGCGAGTGGCCTCCATCGTAGATGGTGAGTAGAGAGTGGGGAGGGTGGACAAGGGCAGAGCTGCCAGGCACAGCAGGGCTGGGTGGAGCCAAAGAAAGGAAAAACAAGATTGAGTTGGTGGTTTGGGGACACGGGAGGGATGTGGCTTCTTGGAATTCGGGGCTTATTTGTCTTCTCTGAGATAAAGCTGGAGGCCAAGTGGCCTCCAGAGACCCGCCTTGGGAGAAGAGAAGCTGCCTGGGCAGGGTCGGGCCAGGCGGTGCTACCCAGCGCCCCCTGCCGCCCACAGTGTCCATGGACAGCGGGTCTCTGGTGCTGTCAGCCATCGGCGACCTCCCTGGGGGCTCCAGCCCGTCAGAGGACTCGTGCCTGCTGGAGCTGCAGGGCTCCGTGCGCTCCGTTGATTACGTGCTCTTCCGCTCTATCCAGCGCAGCCGCGCCGGCTACTGCCTCAGCCTGGACTGTGGCCTGCGGGGCCCCTTTGAGGACAGCCCCCTGCCACGGCGGCCCCCACGGGCTGCCCGCTCCTATTCCTGCTCTGCCCCTGAGGCTCCACCCCCACTGGGTGCCCCCACAGCTGCCCGCAGCTGCCACCGGCTGGAGGGCTGGCCACCCTGGGTGGGACCCTGCTTCCCCGAGCTGAGGCGGCGTGTCCCCCGAGGGAGCAGCCGTCCAGCCGCAGCCCCTCCCGCCCGAGCCCCAACTCGACGCTTCAGCGATAGCTCAGGTTCCCTTACCCCACCGGGGCACCGGCCTCCTCATCCGGCTTCCCCGCCGCCGCTGCTGCTGCCACGGTCCCACAGCGACCCAGGCATCACCACCTCCAGCGACACCGGTGAGCCCCTCTCCCCCACCACCCAGGTCAGGAGAGTGCAGGCACTGGGAGTTAGAGGGTCAGTGTTGCCCCCAGGATTTAGGACGCTATTGAGGTCCCTGAGGAAGATGAAAGGGCAGCTCGCTCCTACGTAGACACTCTTGAGCGCTTACTTCTTAGGGATGAGATCTATAGCTTAGAGGAAGACTTGTTTTTTGAAACCGGTTCCACAGCTCCCAGTTTGGGCCAATGACCTGTCCTCTCTAAGCCTCAGTCTCTCATTCGTGAAACAGATACAGGCTGGGTGCAGGGGCTCATGCCTGTAATCCAAGCACTTGGAAGGCCGAGGTGGGAGGATTGCTTGAGCCCAGGAGTTTGAGACCAGTGTAGGCAACATAGCAAGACCTCATCTGTACAAAAAAAAATAGAAAACATTTGCTAGGCGTGGTGGTGCATGCCTGTAGTTATAGCTACTTGGGAGGCTGAGGCAGAAGGATCACCTGAGCCTAGGAGGTTGAAGCTGCAGTGAGCTGTGATTGTGCCACTGTACTCCAGCCTGGGCAATACAGCAAGATCCTAATTCAATAAATAAATTTAAAAAACAGGTATAGCCGGGCTTGGTGGCTCAGCCTGTAATCCCGCGCCTTTGGGAGGCTGAGATGAGTGGACTGCCTGAGCCCGTGGGTTCGAGACCCGCCTGGGCAACTTGGCGAGACCTCATCTCTACAATAAAAAATAAAAAATCAGCCGGGCGTGGTAGCGTGCACCTGTAGTTCCAGCCACTTGGAAGGCTGAGGCGGAAGGATCGCTGGAGCCCAGCAGGTCGAGGCTGCAGTGGCCGGCACCAGCCACTGCACTCCAGTCTGGGTGACAGAGTGAGACTCCAACTCAAAAAACAAAACAGGTATAGTAATAGTACTTCAAATAAGTATTGTACTGTAGGGCTGCTGAGAAGTGAGAAAACGGAAGTACAGAAAGGGCTCATGTGTGGCAGGTACTGGGGAAGATGCAGCAGTGAGTGAAGGATACCACCTGTCCTTGTCTTGGTGAATTATACCAGCTAATTGCTGGCAGATGTGGGCAGACGTGATGGCCCTGAGATTGGGGGTGGGGCATGGGAGCTCTGTGTTCTCACAGGAGGGTGGCAAGATGGATGTGCGTGTCCACAAGGTGCTCCCACTCAGTCTTTGTCTCTCTCTCTTCTCCCAGCTGACTTCAGGGACCTTTATACCAAAGTGCTTGAGGAAGAAGCTGCTTCCGTTTCCTCTGCAGATACAGGTCAGGCGCGTAGCTGGTGCCTGGGGCTTGGGGGCCAGGCTTACTGCCTGCCCTCTCCGTACACCGGTTCCAGTCTCTGACCTCAGTCTCTCTCTCGGTAGGGCTCTGCTCTGAAGCCTGCCTCTTCCGCCTAGCCCGCTGCCCTTCCCCCAAGTTGTTACGTGCCCACTCAGCCGAGAAACGGCGCCCTGTGCCCACCTTCCAGAAGGTTCCCCTACCCTCAGGCCCTGCACCTGCCCACTCCCTGGGGGACCTGAAGGGCAGCTGGCCAGGTCGGGGCCTGGTCACTCGTTTCCTCCAGATGTCCAGGAAGGCCCCGGACCCTGGTGGGACTGGAGCCCACGGATATAAGCAGGTAGGAGTTTGGGGAGCCAGGAAAGAACCCTGGGAAAGCCTGGAGCTTCAGGTTAGGACATATCGATGCTCTCTCTCGTGTCCCCCTCCAGGTGCCCCGGAGCCCTTGGGGCCGGCCGGGTAGAGAGAGCCTCCACCTTCGCAGCTGTGGAGACCTGAGCTCGGGCTCCTCCCTGCGGCGCCTCCTGTCTGGCCGCAGGCTGGAGCGTGGAACACGCCCTCACAGCCTCAGCCTCAATGGGGGCAGCCGGGAGACGGGGCTCTGACCTGGGCTGCTTGTCACACTAAACACATCCAGATGAATGCTGGGGTCATGGGCACCAGCTGGTTGGAAACAGCAGCCCTTAGCACCCCCTTGCACTGGCTGGCACAAAAAGAATCCTGCTATACACCCCCAAAAGTGTCTCTTTCCCTCCTACCTCTGGGGGTTCCTGCTGCTTGCCTCTGCCGCTCTGGACTGAGAGAGCTTCTGTCCTGTGCTGCATGGGTGTTCAGCCTGTGGGGGGAGATGGGTCCCCAGCATGAGAGTGGCTCTTTCTGGTTTCCTGGGGCACTATGGTCAGGGAAAAGGCATGTCCCAGGTGTTTAAGTACAGGGGGATGTGAGCCCTGTGCAATGCGGTGGTGAGGCAGGCATGAAGACTCAGAAAATCTGGGTGGCCTCTCAGCTCTGCCACCTCTAGCTGCATGACCTGGGGCAAGTTATTTAACCCCAATTGCCTGACCCATAAAACATTGTGAAGGTGAACATTTGTAAAGCTCTTAACACATTATGTAAACCTTCAATAAATTTCAATTTCCCCTTCTCTCCTGGATCATTCTTTATCACCAGGGAAATTTGCTCTAGTATCTCTTATATGTAAGGAAACTCTTCTAAAAGACACTCTCTATTCCCGGCAACCAAATGTATCTCTGCTCCTTTTCTCTTTTTTGAATTGAAGTCTCACTCAGTTGCCCAGGCTGGAGTGCAGTGGCACACTCACGGCCACCCCAGGGTCGACCTGCTGGGCTCTGGCAATCCTTCTGCCTCAGCCTTCCAAGTAGCCATAACTACAGGCGCATGCTACCACACCCACCTAATTTTTTGATTTATTGTGGAGACGAGGTCTTGCTAAGTTGCCCGGGCTGGTCTTAAACCTGGGGGCTCAGGCAATCCACTCGCCTCAGTCTCCCAAAGTGCTGGGATTACAGGCTGAGCCACCGAGCCCGGCTTCTGCTCCTTTTCACAGCAAAAAAATTTTTATTTCTTCTCTCCACTCCTGAACATCTATTCTCTCCTTACCCACCAACAGATACCTCCCCTACCTCTCTGCCCACCACCCTTGGAAAAGTTTTCAGTGGTATCAGAGATCAGTGACCATTTTCTGCCCACATCTTAACCTCTAAGCAGCAATTAACTCAGATGGTTAGAATGTTGATTTTTTTTTTTTCCTTTCTTGTCTTTGAAAACCATACTCTACTTTTCTTCCTACTTTCTCCTCTGGGTGTCCTTTGCCAGCTTTTACACCTCTGCTGGACTGTTCAGCACTGGAGGGCCCCAGGGCTGTCTCCTAAACTCTCCTCTTTTCTACCTTTACCCTTTCTGTAGAATCCTACCAAGGTCCATGGCTTTAAATGCCATCTATGTGTTAATGTATAGTTCCAGCCTTGCTCTCCCCATGAACTCAAACCTCCAACTCAATAACTGTGTTTGGATGTCTAATGAGCATCTCGGAACCAACATGGCCACAATGGATTTTTTTTTTTTTTTTTGAGTTGGAGTCTTCACTCTGTTGCCCAGGCTGGAGTGCAGTGGCACACTCATGGCCACCAAAGCCTAGACCTTCTGGGCTCAGGCAATTCTTCCACCTCAGCCTTCCAAGTAGCTGGACCTCCAGGAAAGCGCCGCCACACCTGGCTAATTATTTTTTAAATTTATTATAGAGACAAGGTCTCCCCAAGTTGCCCATGCTGGTCTCGAACCCCTGGGCTCAGGCATTCCTCTCACCTCCACCTCCTAAAGTGCTGGGATTACAGCCGTGAGCCACCGCACTCAGTTCACAACTGTATTAATTCCCGCCTCCAGCACCTGTTCTTTTTTCCACTGTTCCTATCTCAATACTAAATGATACCATTAGCCATTTGTACATTCTAAAAGCTTAGGCATCATCAGGACTTTTTCCCTCACGCAACACGCCCAATCCTATCCTGAGTTCATCCATAGTTCACCTCCCCCACTACCAAGTTCACGCCACCACCCTCTCTCCACATCTCTGAATTGATGTTTCCACTGTTCCCAACAATGCATTCTCCATTCAGCAAAGTGATGATAAATCATGTCATATAAAGGCTCTGTTTCGATTTAATGGCTTTCCAATGTATTTAGAATAATTCCCAGACTCCAAGAGACCATGGTCAGGTACCATTTAGCCCACGCTCTCCTCCAACCGAAGTGCCTCGCCGCACAAGGACCTTTGTACCTGCTCTTCCCCAAGCATGTAACGCCCTTCTCCTGTGGCAGTCCCTCCACCTAATTCAGGTCTTACTTAGCTCCACACTCACCTCCTCAGTGAACACTCGCCATCCCTGTCGTTCTAACGCATCGCCATTTTGAGCACTTATCACTATTTAAAATTATCTTGTTGTTTATGCATATTTGTGTCGTCCCATAGGCTATAAGCTCCCAAGAGCAGGGAGGGACTTGCTCGTTGCAGTGGATCTAACACACAGTAGGTCTTCAACAAACACTCGTTAAGCTCCTAAAGTGGTGGAGTGGGGCCTTGTAGACATCTTCAGGACCCTCTGATTGCGGGGGCAACTTGGTGCCTTCTAGGGAAGAGGGGGGGGAGGGAGGGGCACTGCTCAGAGATGGCGTCAGGCCGCAAGGCTTCTTGAATAATTCACCATCATAACAACTCAGCCTGGGGAAGGGCTGGGACGCGGCCAGGACGACAAAATTAAGTAGGAGAGGGTGGACACTGAGAGTCCCACGGGGCAGCTTCCGGGCACTGTATGTTCCCTAGCCCGAAGTTCCCTAAAGAGGAACCTCAGGAATCCTGCTGAACCTATTGTGGGAATTCAATCTCCTCCGACCCATTATGGATGGGCTGGCGGGAAAACGCCACCGCGCAGGCGTCTCGCCTCCCGCGTCCTCTCCCTCGGCGTAGACGCAGAACACGCTTGCGCCCCATCTGGACTACGGTTGGTCAACGAGAGTTGTCCGGCCCCAAAAGAGCCAATGAGACAGGCGGAAGGGTCCTGAGTCCCGCCTCCAAACGAGCGGCGACTTCGCTCCCCGAGTGAGGCCCCGCCCCGTCTGCCCCGGGTTGCTTTTCTCGCAGCTGCGTGAGGCGGTGCTGCAGCCTCGTTCCGGCGCCGGCTCCGCGGCTCTCTTCTCCCGCCCCGCCCACTCGCCCTTGCTGGCTGCTCTGGGATTTCCCTTTGCCTCCGGTTGGGGCTGCTGTTTCACTTCGCCGACGGTAGGCGGAATGGATGTTGCGCCCTGGGCGTCTTAATTCTTCCCTCCCTGCGTTTGCACTTAAACTTTTTTCATCATTGTTATTTTTAATCGTAGGGATGGTCGCATTTTCCTAATGAAGAAAAGAGGTGACAAAATCTTTAAGTCCTATGCACTTGCTTTGTGAAGGGTGGAGTGGGGAAAAGGTTATATAATTCATGCATTCTTCGGGCATTTGACAAACGTTCACTGAGCGCGGGACAAGCGCCAGGCGTCTGGGATACGCAATGGGGATGCGGTGGGGAGCCAGGGCGGACCGGTCCCTGCGCTACTGGGCTTACGCGCAGATCAGCAGGCAGACGAATTTGCTTGGCCACTGTCTTTTATGAGCTGGGCGCCATAACTGACATTAAGCTGTTTGTGCAATTAATTGCAGTTGTGGTAAGCGTGACAAAAGAGAGGTGAAGGCTGTGAGATTGTGTTATAGGAGGTGTGTGTGTGTGTGTGTGTGTGTGTGTGTGTGTGTGTGTGTAGGGGGAGAGTTCTTGGAAAAGTGACATCTAAACTGAGTTATGAAAGAATAGCATTAACTGGCCAGGCACGGTGGCTCAAGCCTGTAATCCCAGCACTTTGGGAGGCCAAGGCGAGAGGATTGCCAGAGCCCACAGGTTCGAGACCAGCCTAGGCAACTTGGTGAGACCTCGTCTCTACAATAAATCAAAAAAGTAAATAAATAAATAAGCCGGGCGTGGAAGCGCGTGTTTGTAGTTCCTGCTGCTTGGAAGGTTGAGGCGGAAGGATCACCTGAACCCAGCAGGTCAAGACTGCAGTGGTCCTGAGAGTACCACTGCACTCCAGCCTGGGCTACAGAGTGAGATTCCCACTCAGGAAAAAAAAAAAGAATAGCATTAACTGGGCTAAGCGGAGAGAAGAGTAGTGCGTTGCTGAAGGAAGGGTCTTTGCGGGACCCTGATGCAGACAGAATGAAGAACCAGGGCAAGTCCATGATAGGCTGTGACTGGATACTGGTCTCCCTCTGCACTTGGCCCCTACAGTCTGGTTTCTACACAGCGGCCAAAGTGATCTTGTAAAAATATTAATTCCTTCCCCTGCATGAAACTCTACAGTGAATTTCCATCTTAGAAGAACTTAGAACATCTTAGACTCCCTGTGGCCACCAAGACCCTACAGAATCTGGCCTCCAGCCTTCTCCAAACTCACTTTTTATCACAGTCCATCTTACTCTGCTCCAGCACTGTCTATCCTTCATTTTCTTTTTCTTTCTTTCTTTTTTTTAAATTTATTTATTTATTATAAAGATGTGGGGAACAATTCAGGGTTAGGTATACAAACATTGATCACGCAGATACCCTTGTTGATGAGGTATGCCCCCCTCCCCTAGCAGTTTCCCTCAACTGCCAGTCCCACCCCCCTCATTTTATTTTTCTTCTTAAATGTCACTACCTGAAGTCCTCTGTTGTTTGTCTACCACCCGCACTAGAACATAAGCTCCATAAAGCTAGGGACTTTGTGATCTTATTCATTGCTGTGTCCCTAGCATGGAGAACAGTGCTTGGCACACAGTAGATATCCAATTAATATTTGTTGAATGTGTGAATTGGAGAGCACATAGCAGGGTGCCTCACCCACACAGGGATGTCAGGAAAACGGTACTGATAACAGTGACAGTAAGGCTGAGGTCTCAATGAAGAATACTCAGTTTTTTTCAAGCACAGGGAAGAGAAATGTTCAGAGCAGAAGGGACAGCAGAGGCAAGCTGGAATGTGGCGTGTTACAGGAGGTCAGCTGAGCACATCATGCAAATGAAGAGGGGGAAAATGAAGATAGTAATGAAATCCCAGACCCCATAAGCCCCCTGAAAGGCAATGTGGAGGGTGTTAAGTAAACATTACAGGGGGCTATTGTCTTTGGACTAAGTTCCTGCACTGGCCCCCACAGACCAGACTAAAAATCAAAATGAAAAAGCCCAGACTTCATCATTACACAATATATAAATGTAGGAAATCTGGACTAGTACTCCTAAATACATAAAAATAGGTTTTTTTTCATTGAAATGCAGTCACTCATGCTGCGGTTGTTTGTCAACCAAACCAAAACTGAGTTGTTATCTGACTTTCCCAGGGGTCAGGAGAGAGAGATAAACAGCCAAATTTCCCAAACAGTCCACTTTCACTGGATATAACAAAGTTCCCTCTGCCTTTAATACTTACAACAAAAGGTAATGTGGTATAACCTGATGTTAACTGCTCAGTTATTCATCACTACTGCTTCCCTGTTACCTTTTATAAAGAAAGCAACTTTGAAACAACCAATTCCCCTTTTGTCTTTGTTTCTGTTTTCTTTAGCCCTTCTCTGTATACAAAACCTACCTCAGGCCGGGAACAGTGGCTCAAGCCTATGATCCCAGCAATCTGGGAGGCCGAGGCGAGAGGATTGCCTGAGCCCAGGGATTGGAGGCCAGCCTGAGCAACTTGGTGAGACCTCATCTCTACAGTAAATAAATAAATAAATAGCTGGGTGTAGTCACACGTGCTTATAGTTCCAGCTACTTGAAAGTCTGAGATGGAAGGATAGCCTGAGCCCAGCAGGTCAAGGCTGCAGTGGCTGTGAGCGTGCCACTGCACTCTAGCCTAGACAACAGAGTGAGATTCAAACTAGAAAAAAAGAAAAACTACCAGCCGGGTTTGGTGGCTCAGCCTGTAATCCCAGCGCTTTGGGAGGCTGAGGTGAGTGGATTGCCTGAGCTCATGGGTTCGAGTCCTGCCCGGGCAACTTGGCGAGCCCTCATCTCTACAGTAAATCAAAAATTAGCTGGGTGCGGTAGCGCACGCCTGTAGTTCCAGCTACTTGGAAGGCTGAGGCGGAAGAATCGCGGGAGCCCAGTAGGTCGAGGCTGCGGTGGCCGGGAGTAGTCACTGCACTCCAGTCTGGGTGACAGAGTGAGACTCCAATTAAAAAAAAAAAAAGAAAAGAAAAGAAAAACTACCTCAGCCAGGTGCAGTGGCTCACACCTGTAATCCCAGCACTGTGGGAGGCAGAGGTGAGAAGACTGCCTGAGCCCAGGGGTTTGAGACCAGCGTGGGCAACTTGTCAAGACCTCGTCTGTATGATAAATCAAAAAATTTGCTGGGCATGGTGGGAAGCCGAGGCGAGATGATTGCCTGAGCCCACGGGTTCAAGACTAGCCCGGGCAACTTGGTGAGACCTCATCTCTACAATAAATAAAAAAATTAGCCAGCCGTGGGGGTGCATGTCTGTAGTTCTAGCTACTTGGAAGGCTGAGGCAGAAGGACCACCTGAGCCCAGCACTTCAAGACTGCAGTGACCGTGAGCGTGCCACCGCACTCCAGTCTGGGCAACAGAGTGAAACTCCAACTCAAAAAAAAAAAAAAAAAGTTAACCAGGCATGGTGGCGTGCACCTGTAGTTCCAGCTACTTGGAAGATTGAGGTGGAAGGCTCGCCTGAGCCCAAAAAGTTGAGGCTGTGGTGCCGTGAGCCTGCCATTGCACTCCAGTCTGGGTGACACAGTGAGACTCTGACTCAAAACAAAACAAAACAATAAACCTACGTCCTCTGCTCAGTTTATCAGAACACACGTTCTATTTTATAGAATAAAATGATGCTGGCTTCCGGAATTGCATGTAAAGCTAGTTAAGATCTTTAAATGTTGCAACTGTGACGAGTGAAACTTTTCAGAAGAGAGAGTGGTAGCTTCAGAATTTGTGTTTTAGTTAGATCATCCAGTTCTTGGAGAATGGATGGATTAGAGAAGAAAAATGGAGGTTAAGAGACTAAGAGAGTGATGTTTCAGTTGTCTAGGAGGGGAATGAGGATAAAGGTGTGGGGAGAGGGGAGAGTCAAGGATGAGTCCCAGGTTCTGGGAGGAAGGGTTCCATTCATGAGAAAAGAACCCAGGAAAAACATGGGCTTGGGCCGGGCTCGGTGGCTCAGCCTGTAATCCCAGCACTTTGGGAAGTAGAGGTAAGTGGATTGCCTGAGTCCACGGGTTTGAGACCAGCCGGGACAACTTGGCAAGACTTTGTCTCTACAATAAAATTAAAAATAGCTGGGCGTCGTAGCCCCCTTCTGTAGTTCCAGCTACTCAGAAGGCTGAGACGGAAGGATCACTGGAGCCCAGCGGGCCAACACTGGGGTGGCCATGAGCGTGTGTGCCACGGCACTCCAGCCTGGGCGAAGGAATGAGACTCCAGCTAAAAAAAAAAAAAAACCAAAAAACAAAAACACGGGCTTGGCTGGAGGAGAGGATAATCTCATGACGGTCATGCCAAGGTGTCAGAGACACCCAGAAGCAAGGTCTGGAGGGTATATTCAGGTACACAGAGTCAGCCCCAGAAAGACTGGGATTGGAGGTGGGATTTTGGAACCAAAACAACTAGAAGGTAATCAATGCTATGGGGTTGTCTCTCTGGAGAGAGCATGAAATGTGAGAAGAGAAAACCTAGAACAAAACCCTAAAGAATAGCTAAGGCCGGCAAGATGGTGAAGCTTGTAATCCCAGTACTTTGGGAGACCGAGGTGAGAGGATTGCCTGAGTCCAGGGGTTTGAGACCAGTCTGGGCAACTTGGTGAGATCTTGTCTCTACAATAAGTCAAAAAGTTAGCCAGGTGTGGTGATGCGTACCTGTAGTTCCAACTACTTGGAAGACTGAAGCGGAAGAATTGCCTGAGCCCAGCAAGTCGAGGATGCGGTGGCTGTGAGCGTGCCACTGCATTCCTGTCTGGGTGAAAGAGTGAGACTCCAACTTAAAGGAAAAAAAATTTCTGTGCAAAGGGGACAGAGGAACGCGGTTGTGGCCACCTAGGACATCCCTAGTGACTACTGCAGTGAGAGGCCTAGGTTTTAGAGGCAAGGCATGCAGGGCAGTGGCTCTCAGTCGCCCCCTAGGGGGCATGTTGGACATTTGCAGAGCATCTGTCATCGAGAAAATGGTTTGAGCATTTGGTTGATAGAAGCCAGGGAAGGCAGACATTCCTTTTTTTTTTTGAATCGGAGTCTCGCTCTGTTGCCCAAGCTGGAGTACAGTGGCACGCTCACAGTCACCACTGCCTCAACCTACTGTACTCAGGCGATCATTCCGCCTCAGCTTTCCATGTAACTGGAGCCACAGGCATGGGCCACCATGCCCGGATAATTTTTTAATTTATTGTTGAGACAAGGTCTTGCCAGATTGCCCAGGCTGGTCTCGAACTCATGGGCTCAGGCAATCCTCTCGCCTCCTCCTCCCAAAGTGCTGGGATTGCCGGGCTCGGTGGCTCAGCCTGTAATCCCGCGCCTTTGGGAGGTGAGGGGATGGCCTGAGCCCGCGGGTTTGAGACCCGCCTGGGCAGCGAGACCTCATCTCTACAATAAATCAAAAAATCAGCTGGGCGTGGTAGTACGCGCCTGTAATTCCAGCTACTCGGAAGGCTGAGGCAGAAGGATCGCTGGAGCCCAGCAGGTCGAGGCTGCGGTGGCCGGGAGCGGCCACTGCACTCCAGTCTGGGCGACAGAGTGAGACTCCAACTCAAAAAAAAAAAAAAAAAGTGCTGGGATTACAGGCGTGAGCCACCTTTCCTGGCTTATTCTATAACAAGCAATACATTGCTGCACAGGGAGCATTGTTCTTCATGTCACTTGACTTTGGAATGTTCTACTCAACAACATATACAAATATAACATCAAATATAAATGATCAGGACTTTATTATAAAATATTGCGGAAAAATTTTACAAGAACTCTTTGTAGAAAAAAAATCAGACCAGACGCAGTGGTGTGCGCCTGTAGACTCAGATACATGGGAAGCTGAGCGAGGAGACTGAGACGGGAGGATATCTTAAGGCCAGGAGGAGTTTGAGATTATAGAGTGCAATGATTGTACCAGTGACCAGACACTGCACTCCATCTATCATTAATAAATAAATTAAATTAATTAAAAATTGTAAAGGCCCAGTCATTTAAGGGGAAGAAACTTAAATAAAATGCATTGTATTGAAATTATCGCAAATAAGTTGAACAACATGAGTTTGAAAAAACTTAAAAAGAAATTATTGCATTCTGTCTATTCAATGCACTAGAACATTTCCAACTACATAATATATTAACTTGAAAAGAATTTCAAGCCGGGCTCGGTGGCTCAGCCTGTAATCCCGCGCCTTTGGGGGGCTGAGGTGAGTGGATTGCCGGAGTCCGTGGGTTCGAGACTTGTCTGGGCAACTTGGCGAGACCTCATCTCTACAATAAATCAAAAAATCAGCCGGGCATGATAGCGCGTGCCTGTAATTTCAGCTACTCGGAAGGCTGAGGCAGAAGGATCGCTGAAGCCCAGCAGGTCGAGGCTGCGGTGGCCGGGAGCGGCACTGCACTCCAGTCTGGGTGACAGAGTGAGACTCCAACTCAAAAAAAAAGAAAAGAAAAGAATTTCAGTGAAATAGTAGGAAAAAATTAGCTGCACATTGTAACATGCACCTGTGCTCTTAGCTACTTGGGAAGCTGAGTCAGGAGAATTGCTTAAGCCCAGGAGTTCAAGATTGCGGTGACCTATGATTACACCACTGCCCTCCTGCCTGGGCAACAGAGTGAGACCCTGTCTCTAAAAAAAGCAATGCAGGCCAGGTGTGGTGGCTCACGCCTATAATCCCAGCACTTTGGAAAGCCGAGATAAGAGGATTGCCTGAGACCACGGGTTCAAGACCAGCCTGGGCAACTTGTTGAGACCTTATCTCTACAATAAATCAAAAAATTAGCTGGGCATGCTGGGGCATGCCTGTAGTTCCAGTTACTTAGAAGGCTGAGTTGGAAGAATCACCTGAGCGCAGCAGGTCGAGGCTGTGGTAGCCGTAAGCATGCCACTGCACTCCAGCCTGGGCACAGAGTGAGACTCCAACTCAAAAAAATACAATACAATACAATAAATAAAAAGCAATGCAAATTAGCCAGGCGTGGTAGCGCACGCCTGTAATTCCGGCTACTCGGATGGCTGAGCGGAAGGATCACCGGAGCCCAGCAGGTCAAGGCTGCGGTGGCCGGGAGTGGCCACTGCACTCCAGTCTGGGCGACAGAGTGAGATCCAACTCAAAAAAAAAAAAAGAAAAGAAAAATTTTACTAGCTTAACTGAAGTGTAACTCACATACCATAAAGCCTTTTCTTTTAGGTGTACAGTTGAAAGATCATTAGTAAATTTACTGAGTTGGGCAACAGTTTCTCCATTCCCACCTCAGCGCAGGTAACCATGAATCTATTTTCTGCTGCTACTGGTTTGCTTATTCTAGAATTTCATATAAATGGATTCATATGATAAGTGCTTTTTTGTGTTTCATTTACCATAATGCTTTCAGGGTTCATTCATGCTGTAGCATGTGTACATATTTTGTTTCTTTTTGCAGCTGAAGAGTATTCCATTGTATGGAAATATCACAATTTGTTCATTCATTCATTCACCAATTAATGGACATTTAGGTTGCTTTCACCTTCTGGTTGTTATAAATAATGCTTTTAGGCCAGGTGCAGTGGCTCAGCCTGTAATCCCAGCACTTTGGGAGGCTGAGGTGAGAGGATTGCCTGAGCCCGGGATTTTGAGACCAGCCTGGGTAACTTGGCACAAACTCGTCTCTTCAATAAATCACAAAAAGTAGCTGGGTGTGGTGGCATGCATCTGTAGTTCCAGCTACTTGGAAGGTTGAGGTGGAAGGATCTCCTAAGCCCAGGAGGTTGAGGTTGCAGTGGCCATGGGCGTATCACTGCCCTCCAGCCTGGGCAACAAGACGGAGACTCCAACTCAAAAAAATAAAAAAATAATTTAAAAATAAATAATGCTAATTAGCCAGGCGTGGTAGCACGCACCTGTAGTTCCAGCTACTTGGAAGGCTGAGATGGAAGGAACACCGGAGCCCAGCAGGTTGAGGCTGCGGTGGCTGGGAGCGGCCACTGCACTCCAGTCTGGGTGACAGAATGAGACTCCAACTCAAAAATAAATAAATAAATGATGCTTCTATAAACACTCACATGCACATCTTTGTGTGTATTTTCATTTCTCTTAAAGAGATACTTAAAGTGGAGGATCAATTGAAAAATTTGTCCTTGAGAGTCAGATTCCTTACTTGTGATCAACTTCTGTAAGTCAAATTCAAATTTAATTAGTGTTTTTAAGCCAGGCTCGGTGGCTCAGCCTGTAATCCCGCGCTTTGGGAGGCTGAGGTGAGTGGAATGCCTGAGCCTGTGTGTTTGAGACCCGCCTGGGCAACTTGGCGAGACCTCATCTCTACAATAAACCAAAAAAATTAGCCAGGCATGATAGCGTGCGCCTGTACTTCCAGTTACTCGGAAGGCTGAGGCGGAAGGATCGCTGGAGCCCAGCAGGTCGAGGCTGCGGTGATCGGGAGTGGCCACTGCACTCCGGTCTGGGTGACAGAGTGAGACTCCAACTCAAAAAAAAAAAAAAATTAATCAGTGTTTTTAAACGTAGTTATTTATTTATTTTTTGTGTTGGAGTCTCACTCTGTCACCCAGGCCAGAGTGCAGTGACACACTCACAGTCACCACAGCCTCGACCTGCTGGGCTCAATTGATCCTTCCACCTCAGCCTTCCAAGTAGCTGGAAGTACAGGCATGCGCCACCATGCCTGGCTAATTTTTTTTATTTATTGTAGAGATGAGGTCTCCCCACGTTGACCAGGCTGATCACAAATCTGCGGGCTCAGGCATTCCTCTCACCTCAGCTTCCTAAAGTGCTGGAATTATAGGCGTAAGCCACCACACCTGATCTAATGTTTTAAAATTTATTTATTTATTTATTTAATTTTTTTTTTTTTTTTGAGTTGAAGTCTCACTCTGTCGCCCAGACTGGAATGCAATGGCCGCTCCTGGCCACTGCAGCTTCGACCTGCTGGGCTCCGGGGATCCTTCCACCTCAGCCTTCCAAGTAGCAGGAACTACAG
>NW_007248664.1:75863-80263 GCF_000164805.1 Carlito syrichta
GCTAATTTTTTTATTTTTATTGTAGAGATGAGGTCTCGCCAAGTTGCCCAGGCAGGTCTCAAATCCGCGGGTTCAGGCAATCCACTGACCTCAGCCTCCCAAAGCGCAGGATTACAGGCTGAGCCACTGAGCCCGGCCTAAAATTTATTTTTATTGAGAAAGGAGTCTCACTATGTTGCCCAGGCTGGTCTCAAACTCCTGGACTCAAGTGATCCTTCCTCAATGGTCTCCCAAAGTGCTGGGGATATAGACATGAGCCACTACACCCAGCCTCAAATTAATTTTATTTATGTATTTATTTATTTATTAGATGGCGTCTCACTCTGTTGTCCAGACCGGAGTGCAGTGACATGATGGAGTGCAGAGGCTACCACAGTCTTAACCTATTGGGCTCAGATGATTCTTCTGGCTCATCTTTCCAAGTAGCTGGAACTACAGACACGTGCCACCACGCCTGGCTACTTTTTTGATTTATTGTAGAGATGAGGTCTCACCAAGTTACCCAGGCTGGATTATAGGCAGGAGCAACTGCTCATACTATTTCTAGAAGTCAATGGCTGGGGTTGGTAGGTTTGAAGCATCAACAATAATGAGTTGCAGTGTATCTTTTTTTCTCTAACAGAGAGAGTCTTCTTATATTGCCCAGGCTGGACTTGAGCTCCTGGGCTCAAAGGATCATCCTGTCTCAGCCTCTGGAGTAGCTGGGACTAGAGGCATGAGCCATTGTGCTGGGGTTCAGTGTATCTTGAAATAGATGGCTATCCATTAGGAAAGATTAAGTGAAATGAAAATGTTCTAAAAAATAAAAAGAAGCCGGGCTCGGTGGCTCAGCCTATAATCCCGCGCCTTTGGGAGGCTGAGGTGAGTGGATTGCCTGAGCCCGCAGGTTCGAGACCCGCCTGGGCAGCGAGACCTCATCTCTACAATAAATCAAAAAATCAGCCGGGCGAGGTAGCGCGCGCCTGTAATTCTGGCTACTCGGAAGGCTGAGGTGGAAGGATCGCTGGAGCCCAGCAGGTCGAGGCTGCGGTGGCCAGGAGCAACCACTGCACTCCAGTCTGGGCGACCGAGTGAGACTCCAACTCAAAAATAAAAACAAAAATAAAAATAAATAATAAAATAAAAACAAGGCCAAGTGTGGTGGTTTATGACTATAATCCCAGGACCTTGGGAGGCCGAGGCAGGAGGATTGCTTGATCCCAGGAGATCCAGACCAATGTAGGCAACATAGCAAGACAATTACCTAGCCATGGTGGTGCACATCTATAGTCCCAGCTACTCCAGAAGCTAAAGTGAAAAAATTGCCTGAGCCCAGGAGGTGGAGGCTGCAGAGAGCCATTATCGCGCCACGGCACTACAGCCTAAATGAGAGTAAGACTTCAACTCAAAAATAAATAAAATAAAGTTAATAATACCACTAAAAAAATTTGAGGCTAGGCATGGTTACTCACACCAATAATCCCAGCACTTTGGGAAGTGGAAGCTAGAGAATTGACTGAGCCCAGGGATTCCAGACCTGGACACTGATGCAGAAGAATCCCTGAGCCCAGGAGGAAGTCAAGGTGCAGTGAGTTGTGATAGTGTCACTGTACTTCACCTGGGTGACAGAGTGAGATTCCAACTCAAAGAGTATCCTTTAGAAATACAGTGATAGAAGAAGAGGAGGAGAACAAGGAGGAGGAAGAGGAGGAGGAAGAAGAAGAGGAAGAAGAAGAAGCATAATTTATCTGTGGCTCTTGAATGTTACTCATGTCATTAACTCTTATGGTGGATAGTATGACGATGCATTTGTGGAAATTGTAGCTCAACTGAACACTTTGTCCCTGTGGGTCGAACTCTTCAATGGATTGTTCAACTGACTGTTTTGCCCAACCTTTGCTATCTATTTTGCAGTGCCTGGTTCAGTCTGGTTCTACCACTCTCAACATCAGTTGAACAATTTTGTCCCTGTACTTATCAGAACAATTTTATTTTAATTAATATGATTTTTTTTTGTTTTTTTGTTTTTTTGTTTTGTTTTGTTTTGTTTGAGTTGGAGTCTCACCCTGTCGCCCAGACTGGAGTGTAGAGGCCGCTCCTGGCCACCGCAGCCTCGACCTGCTGGGCTCCGGCGATCCTTCCGCCTCAGCCTTCCGAGCAGCCGGAATTACAGGCACGCGCTACCATGCCCGGCTAATTTTTGATTTATTGTAGAGATGAGGTCTCGCTGCCCAGGCGGGTCTTGAACCCGTGGGCTCAGGCAATTTACTCACCTCAGCCTCCCAAAGGCGTGGGATTACAGGCTGAGCCACCGAGCCCGGCAATATTTTGATTTTAGTGTGTTTTAGTACAGATACCCAGGGACAAATTTTCTAGCTGAATACATTTGAGAGACAAATTGTGCAATGGATCTAAAGTGGAATTGCTGGATCATACGGTCACTCTGTGTTTAACATTTTGAGGAATTGCCAAACTCTTTTTCAAAAGGGGCTGCACCATCCATTTTGACATCTCCACCAGCAACATACAAGTGCTCCTGTTTCTTCTTCTTCTTTTTTTTTTGAGTTGGAGTCTCACTCTGTCGCCCAGACTGGAGTGCAGAAGTGCAGTGGCCGCTCCCGGCCACCGCAGCCTCGAATTGCTGGGCTCCGGCTATCTTTCCGCCTCAGCCTTCCAAGTAGCCGAAATTACAGGCATGCGCTACCACGCCCAGCTGATTTTTTGATTTATTGTAGAGATAAGGTCTCGCTGCCCAGGCGGTTCTCAAACCCACGGGCTCAGGCAATCCACTCACCTCAGCCTCCCAAAGGCGCGGGATTACAGGCTGAGCCACCGAGCCCGGCTCTGTTTCTTCTTAACTCACCAGAGATTATCTGCCTTTTTTCTTTCTTTTTTCATTTTCTTCCCCCCCGCCTTCTTTTTCTTCCACATTAGACAGGTAATGTGCCCACCCTGTAACAAGATTTGAGGAAGTCACAGCTTACCTGAGTGGGAACACCCAGTTATCACACTGATGAACCACAAAAAGATCTTTTTTTCTTTTTTTTTTGAGTTGGTGTCTCACTCTGTCCCCCAGGCTGGAGTGCAGTGGCACGCTCATGGTTACCACAGCCTTGATCTGCTGGGCTCAGGTGATCCTTTCACTTCAGCCTTCCAAGTAGCTAGAACTACAGGCATGCACCACCACACCTGGCTAAATTTTTGATTTATTGTAGAGACAAGGTCTCACCAAGTTGCCTGGGCCAGTCTGGAACCCCTAGGTCAAGAAGTCCTCTTGCCTCCACCTTCCAAAAAGTGCTGGAATTACAGGCCTGAGCCACCATGCCCAGCTGATGCATATGCCTTTGATTATAGTCATCCTAGTGCATGTGAGATGACATGTTATAGTGGTTTTATTTGTATTTCCCTGATGACTGATGTTGTTGACCATCTTTTCATATGCTTATTGGCCATTCATAACTATCCCTGGAGAACTGTCTATTCAAATAATTTTCCCATTTAAAAAATTGGACTATTGTGGGGTGCAGTGGCTCACGCCTGTAATCCCAGCACTTTGGGAGGCAGAGGCGAGAGGATTGCCTGAGCCCATGAGTTCAAGACCAGCCTAGGCAACTTGACGAGACCTTGTCTCTACAATAAATCAAAAAACCTTCTGGTCCCCTCCCACTGTGGGAGCTTTTCTATTCTCTCAATAAATCGTGCTATCTCACTTAAAATATATATATATATTAGCCATGTGTGGTGGTGTGCACCTGTGGTTCCAGCTTTTTGGAAGGCTGAAGGAGAAAAATCGCCTGAGCCCAGCAGGTTCAGGCTGTGGTGGCTGTGAGTGTGCTATTGTACTCTAGCCTGGGCAACAGAGTGAGACTCTGACTCAAAAAAAGAGGGGGGGGCGATCTTATTTCTGAGTTGTAGAATTTTAAAATATATTTTAGATACCATATCCTCACACATGTTTATTGCAGCATTATTCACAATAGCAAAAACATGGAACCAACCATGCTGCCCATTCAAAGTAGACGGGCCGGGCACGGTGGCTCATGCCTATAATCCTGGCACTTTGGGAAACTGAGGTGAGAATATTGCCTGAGTCCATGGATTCAAGACCAGCCTGGGCAACTTGGTGAGACCTCATCCCTACAGTAAATTAAAAAATTATCTGAGTATGGTGGTGCATGCCTGTAGTTCCAGTTACTTGGAAGGCTGAGGTGGAAGGATCGCCTGAGCACAGCAGGTCACAGGTTGAGGCTGTGGTGGCCATGAGTGTGCCACTGCACTCCAGCCTGGGTGACAGAATGAGAGTCCAACCCAAAAAGAGGAAAAAAAAATAAAGTAGACTAGATTTTTATTTTATTTATTTATTTTTTTGAGTTGGAGTCTCACTGTCGCCCAGACTGGAGTGCAGTGGCTGGGCCCGGCCA
>NW_007248664.1:81318-113182 GCF_000164805.1 Carlito syrichta
TGAGGCAGAAGGATCACTTGAGCCCAGGAATTCGAGGCTGCATTGAGCTGTGACTGTGCTTCTGCACTACAGCCTGGGTGACTGAGTGAGACCCCAACCAAAAAAAAAAAAAAAAAGGGAGAAATATTTGTAGGATGAATGAACTACAGGGAACTAAGGTACTAGACATCATCTGTCACTTGTCACTAGATGTCACTCAGAACAAGTTCTGCCCAACATTTCCTGGAAAAACAGGAAGTCTAGAAGAGGTGACTAATGTGGCACCTTCCCCTGTGCCAGGCTATCTACAAGGATATGAGGCTACCTAGAATGAGTAAGACATTCCTTCAAGGAACTCCACAAGCATGGGCCTAACTTGTTGCAACAGTTAGTACCAAGCAGTGTACTAGACACACATGATCCCACTTAAACCTCACAATAATTCTATGAGGTAAGAGTTATCACTCCCTTTTTACAGATGAGACACAGAGGCCTAGAGCAATTAAGTAATTTATTGAAGGTCAAACAGCCAGTAAATGGTGGAGCCAGGGTCCAAACCCTGCTGTCTCACGTAGACTATACTTAAGGACTGTAGGAACCTGGGAGGAGAAATGATCTATTTTGCTTGGGGGTGTATCTGGAAACACATCACTGAGATAATTTAAAGAACAAAAAAGACACAAACAACAGACACCTAGTTCCCTAGCACCTACTAAGTGCCAGGCACTGTGCTAACCTCAACAACTGCGGTAATGACCCTGTGAGGTTGTGATATTGCTCCATTTTACAGATGAGGAAATAAGCTCAGAGAGCTGGAGTTAGTCAGGTCATGACTGTGTGTGTCACTCCCACTAGATCTCATCTGATGTGGCTCATGGAGCAACGTCATGGACAGCTTCCTTCTTGTGTCCATTGAGGACATAACTTTGCACAACACTTTCCAGTTTTAAACTACTTTACAACCCTCCCTCCTGCGAGAAAGGAAGAACAGTTATGACAATCTGCATCCGATGATGAAACAAGGGCAGCTCCATCCCTTCAGTCATGCCAGCCCATTGTCCAAATCCCACTCTTTCTGTGTTTCACTGGTTAAACCCCTCCACTTTTTCCTCTGTTAAGCCTTCCTAGATAACTCCCCACCCACAAAGAGTCTCTCTGCGTCTCAGAAGGCTCTCTCCATGCACACCTTTACTATTTCTGTCTTTTTTTTTTTTTATTGAGTTGGAGTCTCACTCTGTCGCCCAGACTGGAGTGCAGTGACATGCTCCCAGCCACCACAGCCTCGACCTGCTGGGCTCTGGCGATCCTTCCACCTCAGTCTTCCAAGTAGCTGGAACTACAGGTGCGCTCTACCACATCCGGCTAATTTTTTGATTTATTGTAGAGATGAGGTCTCGCCAAGTTGCTCAGGCGGGTCTCTAACCCGCGGGCTCAGGCAATCCTCTCACCTCAGCCTCCCAAAGCGCTGGAATTACAGGCTGAGCCACCGAGTCTGGCCATCTCCAGTTGTAAAGATAACAAAGTTTGGTGAGATCAATTAATTAGCACAATGTCATCAAAGCTATTAAGTGGTGAATCTGGGACTTGACCGTCAGGGATATCTACTGACATTGACACTGACCTCACATATTGGGAAACTAAAAATGATTGTGGAGGAGAGAAAATGAGCAAGAACACCACTATTTCAATCCAACTCTTAAGCAACTGCTTACCATTTATGTCTAATTATTCTGCAAAATAATACATTTATGACTTGAAGATAAGTCCAGCTTGCTTGCTTGTTTTTTTAAACTGGCTTAAATGAGCTAGAAGTTTATTTTTCTTTTACATAAAAGTCCAAGTAAGTAGTAGATAATCATGCAACTCTGTGCTGTCAGGAAGTTAGGGTCTTTCTCGCTTGTTGCTTGAATGTGTGACCTCTTTGTGACTGAGGGAAGAATGAGAAAGGAGGAAGGCTCAGTACCAAACCCTGAATAATTCCAGTTTTAAGTCAACCTATCAGCAGGAAATTTATGTCAGGAAATAATAAATACATAATTCTTTTTTTTTCCAGAGATGAGGTCTCACAATGTTGCTCAGACTGGTCTCAAACTCCTGGGCTCAAGGGGATCCTCCTGCCTCAGCCTCCCAAGTAACTGGGACTATATGTGTGCACTACCATATCCAGCTTCAAGAATATACAATTTGTAACTAGGAGTCACAAATTGTATCCTCTGTGCAACACTGCTTCAGTATGGAAAACAGAAACTGAACGTTAACACTTATTGGCTTTTGTCTATGAAAAGCATATGAAGACTACTAAAAAGACATGGTTTATGAGAAAACACAGAATGATGTGGAGGAGGGGGATAGTGATTCTTCCCAGACTAGAAGGATATTTTTAGGAGGATATTGTGTAGTTAGTTGTTATATTTTTTATCCCCCCCAATAGGATTATAATCTTCTTGGTGACAAACACTATTCTAATCATCATTTTTTATCTTCAGTGGCATGCCAAGTATAATAAGTAGTTGCTTACTAAGTATCTGTTGAATAGATGAATGAATGAAAGAAACTAGGGCTGTTACACATTGGGTTGTACTTCAATAGACATCCCAACTTATTGTGGATGGCAAGCAATCCCTGCATATACATATATTTTTAAGTTTTTTTGCTTTGTTTTGTTTTTCAAAATGGGGTCTTGCTATGTTGTACAGGCTAGACTCAAACTCCTGGGTTCATGCAATCCTCCTGCTTCTCAAGCAACTGGTATGTACCACCACAACTGGCCGCACAAATATTTATAAGGCCTAGCTTTCTTACAAACTTTTGATTAGGAGTGGTCTTGTACCAGTCTAAATATTCTAGGAGTTTTTCATCCCACCCTGGCCCAAACCTGGACAATTAAATTTCGTATGGTCAGAAATGACTGCCAAGATTAGAGACAATCATTTTATTTAGTTTTCTCTTCTTCATGATTCCATGCCACAGATTCAATTTTTATACTTAGAAAACCCAAGCTTCAAGGCCATCTTAGAGTCACTCACCATCCAGCTTTTTCAGTTTGGGCACTCTCTTGGTTGCCTCTTCAATCCAGTTGCTCTCAGCAGAATGTTTCTCTTCCAAGGGATTGCCTACAAACACCAGGTCCTCCAGGCAAGGCAGCTCTGCCAGCTTCACAAATTCAGCTACAAGTTCAGAGTATTTTCCATATTAAAATGGCACGTTTTACTGTGACAATTTTGGGGATTAAATTCTAGCACAACTAACCCTCAGTTTGTGACAATTCAGGACAATTAGTTATTTAAAATGTTGAAGGAAGTTAGGGAAGTTATAACTTGAAGTCATTCTAGGAAGACATTCTACCTTAGCTGCTAGCCTAAGGATGGAATAAGAAGAGGAGATGAGGTTCACAGTCAAAAGGAACAAGTCGGGCTCCAGTGACAGGTCTTCTCCACGCTGTGCTGCTCAGTGCAGGCTGAACTAAGTTGTCTTGTCTCTACCCATTCTCTCATCTGTGACTCCTTGAAGAAACCCATTCAAATCCCCAATGCAGAACTTATCATCCAGTTTTATAATTATTAACTTGTAAACCAATTTTTACCACTAAGCCTTGAACTCCTTGAGTGCAGCCATAGTGTCCTATTCAACTATGTATCTCAAAAGCCTGGCATCAACTGTCACAGAAACAAAGAACTGAATACCCATGTTCTCACTTATAAGTGGGCCCTAAACATTAGTCACATTAGCACAAGGGAGGCAGTCACTGGGCACTGCTAGGAAAGGGAGGGAGGGAGGAGGGCAGGGGCAGGTGACAACACAAAGGGTACCTGGTCTATAACCAGGGTGAGTGAGGGCCTGTTGAAAGCCCAAACTTCACCTGCATGCACCCTACTTATGTAGTTAACCCTCACTTGTAATCCACATCTCTATAATAAATAAAATAAGAAAACTCGAGGGAAAAAAAAGAGTCTGACAAAGTTCATGGCATATAACTGAATGAGTAACATACAATAAAAAGCAAAGCAATATAGATATCAAATAAGTCTTCTATCCATGAAAAATTAAATGTAAATTGATTCCTTCAGCCTTTGAACAATATCTTAAATTTTTTCATGATTAATAGGACCAAGACCTATCCAGTCATATTCATTCTAAATAAATATCCTAAGTAAATAATTAAATATAAATTTTAGGCATTTAAAATTTAGGAACTCCTATAGCTATTTCTCTCTGAGCTCAGAAATAAATGTTCCCATGTGTATCTTTTTCCCTACTGGGCTATTTTCTATAAACAAGTAGAAGGTTAGCAAAGAGCCACTCTCAGCTTACCCCAGTCTTTTACCAGGTTATTAGACATGTAGAGAATCTTTAATTTCTTCATTACATGGATCCCTTTCAACTTCTCAATAAAATTGTAGGAGATCCACAGTTCTTCTAATGTGTCCCCTACTGCTTCCTGAAAGAGAAAGAATTCTGATTTACGTGTTTGTTTTTAACCTTTTCTTTCTGCCTTCTTCTTTATAGACAATGGCTTTCAAAGACAACTAGTACCCCAACTGTCTACGTGTAGGAGAGGTAACAGCTATGTGGGAGGCTTTTTTCTCATTAAGAGTAAATGAAGTAGAACATTCTCTTCCCCTCTTCGTACCGACCTAACTCTTCCTCCTCCAATAGCTTCACTAAGCAAAAACTCATCAAGCATAATACTGTACTCATAATAGCTACCAAGATCACCAAAAGGGGGAAAAAATAGCACTATTTTATCACTTTGCTTACAGTACAGAATACATTCCTATAGATTCTATTATTTGGTCCTTACAACATTTAAAGTAGACAAGGCAGATTATATGATTTCTGAAGCGAGATTAAGGACTTTTTTCAAAGAACATACTACTATTAAATAATAGAGCTAGGTCTAAAATTCAAGGTTTTCCCTAACATTTATTATGAAAATTTTCAAATATAAAAGAGTTGAAAGAACTTTATATTAAACATCTGTATATATCTACCATCCCGCATCTACTATTAACATTTTACTACACTATAACGTATTTGCCCAACTATCTATCTATCTAGAGTAGGTCCTGGTACTCTTATATACAAAATGTGTGATTTAACCAAGTCCTCTCAACTAGTATCCTGACATCTTTTCCCAAAGGATTTGATTAATTATTATATCATATATATCATTTCGAGAAGGAAAATCAGTCTTCATTTAACTTTACTGCATATGTTTTTTTTCTTGCTTTCATTTTTTTTCTTTCTTCCTTCAATTTTTTTTGTGTGTGTGTGTGTGTGTGTGTGTGAGTCAGAGTCTCAGGCTGGAGTACAATGGCACGTTCACGGCCATAGCAGCCTCAACCTGCTGGGCTTAGGCAAGTCTTCTGCCTCAGCCTTCCAAAGTGCTGGGATTACAGGCATAAGCCACCAAGCTGGCTTTTTTTTTTTTTTTTTTTTTTGAGTTGGAGTCTTACTCTGTAACCCAGGCTGGAGTACAGTCAAGATCTCACTCTGTCACTCACCCAAGTTGCAGTACAGTGGCAAGGTCACAGTCTTGACTTCCTGGCCTCAAACGACCCTCAGGCCTCAGCCTCCCAAGTAGCAGGGACTACAGGCACACACCACCACACCTGGCTAATTTTTTTATTTTTTGTAGAGATGAGGTTTCACTACGTTGCCTAGGTTGGACTCGAACTCCAGATCTCAAGCAATCCTCCTGCCTCAGTCTCCCGATGTGTAAGGATTATAGGTATATTTTCATTGCCCTGGATCCCCATCTTTCTCATGTCTCAAATTGATAAAGTATGAAGTAACAGAAAAAAACACTGATTACTGATCAGAAGATGTAAGCTTCATCCTGGGTTCTGCCACTATTTTAATGTCATTTTACATATGCAGGTAAGACTCTCAGTCCATTTTACATAGTCAGTTTGATCAATCCTCCAAATTGCCAGTTTGCTGAGTTTACTCTTTTACTGATTGACAAAAAAATGTTTACTTAAAAATTATAGCAATTTGTTTTAGAAAGGATAGATGAGAATAAGACAGAACGGTAATTCCTTTAGCTAAGATAGTTTTTGTAATTGTCTCTGTTCACTCATTTGAAGTATTTACTTTTGTTAGCTTTTTCCCACGCATGCACATATGTGTGTATGTTTGTGTTTGTGTGTGTGTGTGTGTGTGTGTGTGTGTGTGTGTGTCAGGGTCTTACTCTCTCACCCAGGCTACAGTACAGGGGCACAATCCTGGCTCACTGCAGTCTCAACCTTCTGGTCCCAGGCAATCCTTCTGGCTCATCCTCCCGAGTAGCTGGGACTAGAGGTACACACCATCACACTCGGCTAATTTTTTAGTTTTTTGTAGAGATGAGGTCTTGCTATGTTGCCTAGGCTGGTCTCGAACTCCTGGGCTCAAGCAATCTTCTCATCTTAGCCTCCCAAAGCACTGGGATTATAGGCATGAGCCACTGCACCCGGCTGGGTACAGTTTGACACTACCAAATTTCAGTGCACTTGAGACTTTACTTGGGATTATGATTTTGGAGAACCAGAATTTCTTATGTATACTGAAATATATATAAATGTGTATATTTTTTGGATGTCCTGGGCATAATTCTATATTTCAAAACTTTTTTTTTTTGAGTTAGAGTCTTACTCTGCTGCCCAGGCTGGAGCACAGTAGAATACTCACGGCCACCCCAGCGTTGACCTACTGGGTTCCAGCAATCCTTCCACCCCAGCCTTCCAAGTAGCCGGAACTACAGGTGCGCACTACTGTGCCCGGCTAATTTTTGATTTATTGTAGAAACGAGGTCTTGCCAAATTGCCAGGCTAGTCTGGAACCTGTGGGCTCAGGCAATCCACTTGCCTCAGTCTCCCACAGTGCTGGGATTGCAGGCTGAGCCACTGAGCCCGGCCTCAAAACATTTTCAGTCTATTCCACTGTCTTTAGTACTGCCCTAAATATATGAGTTAGCTGACCAGCTCAAATTAGATTATTATTTGTATGTGTTTTAATCATTTGAGAAGTGATTGGAGTCTAAAATATGAAACTTGGATGGGTACAGTGGCTCACGCAGGTAATCCCAGCACTTTGGGTGGTGGAGGCGAGATGATTGTCTATGCGTAGGGGTTCGAGACCAGCCTGGGCAACTTGGTGAGATCTCATCTCTACAATAAATAAAAAAATTAGCCAGGTCTGGTGGTGTGTGCCTATAGTTCCAGCTACTTGGAAGGCTGAGATGGAAGGTTGAGCCTAGTAGGTTGAGCCCAGTAGGTTGAGGCTGCGGTGGCCGTGAGGGTGCCACTGCACTTCAGCCTGGGCGACAGAGTGAGACTCCAACCCAAAAAATAAAATAAAATAGAATAGAATAGAATAAAATAAAATAAAATATGAAACTTACATACCACAGAAATGGAGTGACAAATCAACAGCTGGGATGAAATGGTTGCAATAAAATTAACACCAAATAAAACTTTAAAGAAAATTTCAAAAGGTGTTGAAACCATCTCAAACAATCCAATTGCCTATGTGTATTTGTAAGTAGGTAATAAAGACAAGATTCTAGTGAAGCAATCTGGTGAATATCAATGAGCAAAATATGGCAAAGTTAACAAGAATCACCTCAACTAAATCTGTTATTCAATAAGCCAACCCTTTGGAGAACTAGACATTGAATGAAGAGTCATTCAGCAAACTGGTCTGCTTCTGCATGTAAACAAATAATTTCTCTCATCAGGTTCTTACTCTATAAGGTGAGGAGACTGGCACAATGAGATACCAACTCACACCCATTAGGATGGTGACTATCAAAATAACAGAAAATAGTAAATATTGGTGAGGATGCAAGGAAACTGGAAACCTGTGTACTGTTGGTGGAACGCAAAACACTGTAGCTGATATGGGAAACAATTTGGCAGTTCTCAAAAAATTAAAATAGAATTATCATATGATTCAGCAATTCCACTTCTGGGCACATACTCAAAAGAAATGAAAGTGGCAGGGCTCGGTGGCTCAGCCTGTAATCCCGCGCCTTGGGAGGCTGAGGTGAGTGGATTGCCTGAGCCCGCGGGTTCGAGATCGCCTCGGCAACTTGGTGAGACCTCATCTCTACAATAAATCAAAAAAAATTAGCCGGGTATGGTAGCATGTGCCTGTAGTTCCAGCTACTTGGAAGGCTGAG
The DNA here is from genome assembly GCF_000164805.1 of Carlito syrichta. Lineage (NCBI taxonomy): Eukaryota > Metazoa > Chordata > Mammalia > Primates > Tarsiidae > Carlito > Carlito syrichta. The sequence goes on from NW_007248664.1 coordinate 89,462, forward strand.
GCGGAAGGATCGCTGGAGCCCAGCAGGTCGAGGCTGTGGTGGCCGGGAGCAGCCACTGCGCTCCAGTCTGGGCGACAGAGTAAGACTCCAACTCAAAAAAAAAAGAAAGAAAGAAATGAAAGTGGGGTGTCAAATGGATATTTGTACACCCATATCCATAGCAGCAAATTCATAATAGGCAAAAGGTGGAAGCAACCCAACTGCCCACTGATAGATGAATGGACAAACAAAACGTGGTATGCACATATTATAAGAATATCATTTAATGTCAAACAGGAAGGAAATCCTACAACATGGATGATGGATGACCCTTCAGGACTTTAAGTTAAGTGAAATAAGTCAGTTACAAAATGACAAATACTGTAAGATTCCACTCACATGAAGTACTTAGACTAGTTACATTCATAAATACAGAAAGAAAATAGAATAGTGGTTGCCATGGCTAGGGAAAGGAGGCAATGGAAAGTTACTATTTTATGGTTATAGATGTTCGATTTTGCAAGATGAAGAGAGTTATGGAGATGGATGGTGATGATGGTTGTGCAATAATATGAATGTACTTAATACACTTAAAAATGGTTTTGATGTTAAATTTTATGTTTTGCATATTTTATCACAACAAAGAAAGTTGGAAAAATGAGTAAATTGAACAGGAAGTTCTTTCAGGTCTCTTTCAACTATTATGATTTTTTTTGAGTTGGAGTCTCACTCTGTCACCCAGACTGGAGTGCAGTGGCCGCTCCCAGCCACCACAGCCTCGACCTGCTGGGCTCCGGTAATCCTTCCGCCTCAGTAGTCCGAGTAGCCGGAATTACAGGCACGCACTACCACGCCCAGCTGATTTTTTTATCTATTGTAGAGATGAGGTCTCATTGCCCAGGTGGGTCTCGAACCCGCGGGCTCAGGCAATCCACTCACCTCAGCCTCCCAAAGGCGCGGGATTACAGGCTGAGCCACCGAGCCCAGCAAATTTATGACTTTTTTGAGGTCAACAAACCATTGTGAGTATTGAAAACAAAAAGTGTCTGCTCTGTGAATAATATAGTGTTGGAGGTTAAATAAGTGGGAAGAGCTTTATGGAATGCTATAAAACCTCCCAGTTTCAGATCATATACAATGATAGATGATGATGATGATGATGATGATTGTTTGCTCTGTATAAAGTAATGAATTCAGATAACACAATGTTGCTTAAAAGTCTTTAAAGAGATGTGATTTATAAACACTTGAGAACTGTATGTTAGTAGTTGGTAGTTTTTATACTATAAACAGAAAGCTGTTAGAGAGAAATTAGCTCATTCATCATAGCAACAAAAATTATAATTACCCAAGAAATTAAAATAGAACTACTATATGATTCAGCAATCCCTTTACTGGGTATAGACCCAAAGGAAATAAAATCAGTATGTCAAAGAGATATCTGCACTCCCATGTTTACTGCAGTTCTATTTATAGTAGCCAAAATATGGAATCAACCTAAGTGTCCAATAATGAATAAATGAATAAAGAATATGTGTCATATATACACGACTATTTTTATAACCTAGATAAAAGACAAAACACAAAATCATAAATATTTGACTAATAAAAGTTTTAAAACTCCATATGGCAACCATGAATAAAGTAAAAAGACAAGTGACAAACTAAGAGGAAATATATTCAATAGTTTCGAAAATTGCATTCAATTGCAATATGGGACCTGTAGTCAGATTGCCTAGATTTGACAGTGTTGACTTACATCCTCTGCCACTTCCTCTTCTCTCCCTCCCCTTTGCTCCTGCCCTCCTTCAATACTTCATTCTTTTCTTATCTTCTTTTTTTGTTGTTGGTCCATTCATTTGTCAATGGACAATTTGAGCTGCTTCTGTCTTTTGGCTATTGAACATGAGTGCATACATATTTTTTGTTTGTATTTTTTGGGGGGGAAATAATTAGTTTTTAAAGGAAATGAGTAATATACATAAGATGTTAAAAATATAAAACAATAGAACCAAATATAAAGTCCCTTTCTCACCCCATACCTATAGCTCCCTTCCCCAGAGGTAACTATGACCAGAAATATTCTATGCATATATGTACATATATTCACTTTTCTCCCACTTAATATATCTTGCAAATTATTCCATTCCAGCATACACAGGTAAGTTCTACCTTGTTGTTTTATCTCGATGCATAGTATTTATTTAACTAGTCCACTACTGATAGACACTTGGATTGTTGCAATCTTTCATACAAGCTATGTTGCAATGAACATACCTGCTCCACCACCTTTGTCCACATATGAGAGTATGAAAATCTCCTAGATACAGAGTCGTTGTGACAAAGTAAATATGCACTGAAGATTGGGATAGCTATTGACAAAACACCTGTCTCAGCAACAGTGTTTAAAAATGCCTATTCAGCCAGGCTCGGTGGCTCAGCCTGTAATCCCGCGCCTTTGGGAGGCTGAGGTGAGTGGATTGCCTGAGCTCGCGGATTCGAGACCCGCCTGGGCAACTCGGTGAGACCTCATCTCTACAATAAATCAAAAAAAATGAGCCGGGAGTGCTAGACGCGCCTGTAGTTCCAGCTACTTGGAAGGCTGAGGCGGAAGGATCGCCGGAGCCCAGCAGGTTGAGGCTGCGGTGGCCGGGAGCAGCCACTGCACTCCAGTCTGGGCGACAGAGTGATACTCCAACTCAAAAAAACAAAAAATAAATTAAAAATAAAATAAAAATGCCTGTTCACTATTCTTGGGAACTTTGCATAACTATCTGAGTCCCAGTTTCTTTACCTTAAAATAGAGTCATAACATCTACTTGTGAGCCGGAAATGCTATAATGCATGCAATGAGCCTGCTATAGAGTTAACAGATGGCAACTGCAGCAACTATAATAGTAATAAAACTGTCAACAATGGATAATTATTAGGAATATTGAGGAGTACCTAAAATTCAATAAGAAAAAAATAAAACCAGTAGAAAAAATAGGTTAAAAATGTCTGGTCAGCCGGGCTCGGTGGCTCAGCCTGTAATCCCGCGCCTTTGGGAGGCTGAGGTGAGTAGATTGCCTGAGCCCGCGGGTTCGAGACCCGTCTGGGCAGCGAGACCTCATCTCTACAATAAATCAAAAATCAGCTGGGCATGGTAGCGCATGCCTGTAATTCCGGCTACTCGGAAGGCTGAGGCAGAAGGGTCGCCAGAGCCCAGTAGGCTAGGCTGCAGTGGCCAGGAGCGGCCACTGCACTCAGTCTGGGGTGGTCAAGTGAGACTCCAACTCAAAAAAAAAAAAAATGTCTGATCAATTTCAAAAAAAAAAGCAACATAAATGACTACTAAATACATAAAAAGATGTTCAAAGTCACAACTGACTAGATAAGACAAGTTAAAACAACATAGTTCTTGCCGGGAGTGGTGGCATGTGCCTGTAGTCCCAGCTACTCAGCAGGCTTGAAGAAGGAGGGTCATTTGAGCCTAGGAGTTTGAATCCAGCCTAGGCAACATAGCAAAACCCTGTCTCTAAAAAAACAAACCAAAAAATCCCCACAAGACTCTATTTCTACCTTTCATATTGATAAATGTTACAAATGTAAAGAATACTCAATGATGTTGAGGGAAGAGGGGATAATCCAAACCCATATACCAATGATGGAAGTAGAAACCAGCATTAGCATTATGGGAGCAATTTGAGGTACCTATCAAAAATTTAAATGCATAAAAATATCCTCAGCATTTCTACTTTTAGTACTCTATTCCATTAAACACACAAATAACTGTTGAGGGATATATGTGCAAAGATGTTCACTGCAGCATGAAATAATAAATTAAAAAAGCAAAAATAAATACCCATACTCTTCCTCCAATGGAAAAAAATAATCTAAATGCCTAACAGTACAGAAACAGTTAAATACATTATTTTATACTAATACTTGGAAAACTATACAGCTATTTTTTTAATGCGTTAAATCTGCATGTATTGACATGGAAGGATATTGCTGAATGAAAAAGTTGTTACAAAAAAATTATCTGTATATTATCAGTACAAACAATATAACATATGAAGTGAACCCCAAAAAACCCAGAATTTATTTATAAAAAATTGTGCATTTATTCTTACATGTTTAAACTTCAGTTGCCTTCCAAGTACTCTCCATTTGATACAATACACCTATCAAGATGCTTTTTCCACGGCTCAGAAGTTTTTGAACTCATCAGTGTGGGTGCCTTTCTTTATTTCACCTTTTTCACATAGCAAAATATTTCCCCTTGAGGACTTTTTTCACCCGGAGAAATGAAAGATTCACTTAGGGTGAGGCTGTGTGAACAGGAAGGGTAGGGCACAGAGTTCATGCCATTTTGGTCAAAAACTGCTGAACTCACAGCACCGTGTAGGCAGGTGCATTGTCATGGTAGAAGAACCAGTCACCTGTTTGCCACAGCTCAGGATGTTTCTTCTGCAAATCGTGAAGCAACCCTCTCAAAACTTCCAGATAAAAACTTTGGTTGACCATTTGATCTGAAGGAACAAATTCCTAGTGTACCATAAGGGGCCCTCCCTCCAAAAGATAATTCTAGTTTCTAGGGGGTTCCCCCTCAGATATAAACACAAGCACACACACAGCTGTTTATTTGTATGTGCACATAAAAAATGTTAAAGTATACAAAACAGTAACATTTTTGTTACCTTATGGAGCTGATAGAGAATAGGTAAAAAGAAGAAACAATTTCATGGTATATATAATATATTTATAAAATGCTTGATTTCTTTTTTATAATAAACATATATTACTTTAGAATTTTTTACTTAAGTAATAGTTGTGTGATTAGTAATAAAATATATTGGGTCATTCAACAAATATTTACAGAATGCCTACTATATGTATCAAGCATTATTGTAAATCCTGACTAACAAAACTGACATGGTCATTAGGATTTGTATGTACGTGTGTGTGTGCGCGCGTGCACGCGCACGTGTGTGTGTGTATGTGTGTGTGTATGAGAGAAAGAGAGGACAAAAGAATTTTAGATAGTGATGAGTAAGATGATGAAATAAAATTATAATATAAGTGGTAAGTTACTGTTGACAGGCTGTTTTAGATACAGGATAGTTAGGTTACCTTTGAGGAGGTGACATCTGAGCTGAGATGTTAAGGTTAAGAAGGCCCTAGCTTAGTGTGGAAACCCATGGTGACAGAGTTTTTAAGACAGGGAACAAGTATAAAGGTCCTCAAGTGGGAATGAATTTGGCATGGTCAAGGAAGAGAAAGAGGGCCAAAGGCTAGAGATTACCAACTAGGAGAAGGGCCACAGGAAATTAGATCAGAAAGGAAGGCAGAAGCCAGGTCATATATATGAATGGCTTATAATATACCTTAATAATCAGTTTTCTGGAGTAGTTTTAAATAAGCCCCATTGCTTTTATTTAACATTGTATGTTTCACAAATTATAGCAATCATTTGTAATTTACTGAGACATCTATTTAAATCATTATATGAGGCAGTTGTATCAGAATGAATAATTCAGCTAATATTGGACCTATTTGAAGCCCAGCATCTGCATCCCCATGCACCTTAATTTTTCTGTAATCTGTGCTTAAGTAGTAAAACTTACACACATGCCCACATACATCCTGGAAAGAAAACCAACTGTTGGGTGTTGCTGACAGAGTGATGGAAGTGCACAGAAAGTGAAAAGAGCTAAGCAAGTGATGGTTCGTTCAGATAGCATCCCTCTCTCCATCTTATTTTATTTTATTTTATTTTTGAGACATGTTCTTGCTCAGTTGCCCAGGCTGGAATATAGTTGCCCAATCATAACTCACTGCAGCCTGAAACATCTGGGCTCAAGCAATCCTACCATCTCAGTCTCCTTAGGTAACGAGGAATCCAGGTGGGTGCCCCTACTTCCAGCTAATTTTTTATTGTTTGTAGAGACGGGGTCTTGCTATGTTGCCCAGGTTGGTACTAAACTGGCCTCAAGCAATCCTCCCATCTTGGCCTCCCAAAGTGCTGGGATTACAGGTATGAGGCACCACATCCGGCTGTCAGCCAAACAGTATCTCAATACTTGCCTTTAATCATATATTTACAATGTATTTGCAGTCTCTAGGTATTTATTATGTTTCATGGAAGAAATTACATACTATAGCAATACTTGAGAATCTGGGGTTCCATAAGTATCTGGGGGAACATCAAGCATCTACCATATTAATCCTAAAAATTCTGGGGTGCATTTATATGCCAACTCTTCCTTTATAGATCATTTAAAATAATATTTAAGCCAGGCTCGGTGGCTCAGCCTGTAATCCCTTGCTTTGGGAGGCCGAAGTGAGTGAATTGCCTGGGCCCGCGGGTTCGAGACCCGCCTAGGCAACTTGGCGAGACCTCATCTCTACAATAAATAAAAAATTAGCCAGGCATGGTAGCGCACACCTATAGTTCCAGCTACTTGGAAGGCTGAGGCAGAAGGATCGCTGGAGCCCAGCAGATCGAGGCTGTGGTGGCCACGAGTGTGCCACCGCACTCCAGTCTGGGTGACAGAGTGAGACTCCAAGTCAAAAAAATAAAAATAAAAATAATATTTAGCCTGAAATTTAAGCAATTCTGAATTTCTGTACTATAATTTAGTATTTACCTGTTATGAATAATATTTCTACATGAGGAAAGATCCCCCCAAAAAACCCAAAATTCTTTTTTGGAAAGTGGCCTTTTGTAGTACAGGCCTTCCCCGCTAGGTAAGTGTTCCAGGAACCCATTAGCATCAGTGTACCAGCTAGCATTATTGTGAGAGGCTATGTTCAGCTTCAGTGAATTTTCTTTTTTTTAAGATTCTTTCACTGTATTTAACCCATTTCATGAAGAGAGATTTACGAGCACACCTGCCCACACTATTCTGAGTGCTCAGCAGTTTTTGACCCAAAATGGCATGACTCCCATGCCCCACCCTCCCTACTAAGCCAGTCTCACTCAAAGCGACTTTGTTTCCCTGGATGAAAAAAGCCCTCAAAGGGAAATGTTTTGCTGATGTGGAAGGGGTGAAAAAAAAAATGACAGAAGCACTAGAAAGGCATCAAAATTGGTGAGTTCAAAGACTGCTTGTTTTGAACAGTGGAAAAAGCCTCTTGATAGGTTTATTGCATCAAATGGAGAGTATTTTGAAGATGACTGAAGTTTAAATATGTAAGAATACATACACAATTTTTTATAAATAAATTCTGAGGTTTTGGGGGGTCCCCCTCATATTTTAAATGTTTAACATCTAAGGCTCAGAGAATGTAAAGCAAGTAATATATCCTTTTATTTACCAACCTATTTAGAACATCAAAAATATCAAATTTTTACAGATTATTAAGAATTTTACTCATCATATTTAAGCAGAAAGCAAATAATTAATCTGGTTATTGTTTTAAGGTGAGGAAATTTCCTTCATTTAACTCCAGAATCTGATCCCTAAGAGCTTCCAAACATTTTATAAATTTACTAGTAACACAATAAATAGACACGAAGAAATGCAAATATAATTAAGAGATTGGCAATAAATCCAAGATAATTACAAAACTGCACCTCTCCCCATGACTTCCAATCAGGAGTCACAACTGTTTTGCAATAGGGAGGACGGCCACTTTAGCCTGTTGGGTCTTGGGCGCTACTGCTGGGAAGCACTGCAATTTCAGTCCCTCCTGGCTTTTATGAAGCACAAGCTAGATTTACTGGAAGGGAGAAAAGGGGACCAGAGCCATAAAAATTTCAGGATGTATATGAATTATTTAACAATCAACATTTAAGAACTGACTTTTCAGGAACACAAAAAAGGAAATTAGCTTCATTTTTTCTAAAATTGCCTACTTTTACAATATTGTTCCATCTCATCTTCTGTGGAAGGAAATTCAAATGGCCAATAAACATACAAATAAAATATAATTTCAAAAACCTTAAAACTTTTAAAACGCTCAAAGTTGGTGTGGGAAATTGGGAGGCCTCACACATTACTGGTGGGAATATAAACTGCTACAAACTTTCTGAAGGGTACCTTGATAATATGTCAAAAAAGCCTTAAAAGAAATTCATACCTTTTGACCCAGAATTTCATTTCAAGGAATTTATCCAAGGAATTACTCACAGATGTGTGCAATAATATAGCTAAAAAGAGATGCATAACAGCATTTATCATAACTACAAACTAGAAACAAACTAGTAAGTTACTGACTTAAATAAATTATTGTACAACAATAAAATAAAATAATATGCTGTTACTTAAAAAGGTGTATCACAGTTTACCAAGAGTAAAAGAAAAAATGTATATGATCGAAAATTATTTTTAATGCAACCCAGTCTGGGCAACACAGAGAGATGCTGTCTCAAAAACAAAAGCAAAAACAAACATAAAACCTCCAAGGGCTTTGCAAGCCATGTGAGAAAAAATTAAAAACCTAAAATCTTATGGACTAGAGGCTCTTTATGGCCTGGTTCCTGGCTTCCTCTCCAACTTTTTTGAAGACCACTATCCCTCCCTCATCCAACTCTTCCAGCTCTTACTTAAGCATAACCGGCAACTCCAGCTCTATTTGCACTTGCTGTTCCTTCAGCTTAGGGTACTTGTCACTTGGTCCACTCTAATGTGGACTCTATAGTCCACACTCTCACTTCCACAAGTGAGACTCTCACTTCCTGTCATGCCATACTCTTTTGCTCAGCTTCATTTTTCTTCACCGCATCACCACCTGATTATTATAAAATTTTTTTTAGTCATCTTCCTCTACTATAATATAAGTTCAATGATAGGTTCATTATATTCTACTGTATCTCTAGTACCCAGAATAGTGCCTGGCTTTAAAAAATACATTCAGGAAATACATCAAATAAATGACCTGGAAAAAAATTATTTTTAAATATTAAGTGAAAAAGAAGACACAAAACAGTATGTATGGTATGGCTTCATTATCTACAAATCCATTGACGAATAGAAAAAAAGGCAAAAAAGATGTAAATCAAAATGTTAGCAGTGTTTAAATTGTCAGTGATTTACAGATACTTTTTATCATTGCTTTTCTACTTTGCAAAGTTTCTGCAACAGATAAGCATTATTTTCACATTAAGAAAAAAGTATGTGTTTTTCTTAAGTAATAAATAACAACCTACCAGTCCATTTAAGTTCTTTATGTTGTTTCTTCCTAAAGACAATATCCTCAAGTTTTCTGTAGTGAAAAAGAAACATTTTTTAATGAGAATCATATTACACATTACATTTACATTATTGTAAGTCTGGTATAATAAAGCTTTAGTATTTATTTTTATAATAAATATCCTCATATAATGAGTAAGAAAGGTTGTGCTAAGCTGGGCGCAATGGCTCACATCTATAATCCCAGCACTTTGGGAGGTGGAAGTGAGAGGATTGCCTGAGCTCAGAGGTTCAAGACCAGCCTGGGCAACTCTGCAAGACCTCGTCTCTACAATAAATCAAAAAATTAGCTGAGTATGGTGGTGCATGCTATAGTTCCAGCTACTTGGAAGGCTGAGGCAGAAGGATCACCTGATCACCTGCGTCTAGAAGGTCGAGGCTGTGGTGGCCATGAATGTACCACTGCATTCTAGCCTGGGCAACAGAGTGAGACTCCAACTCAAAAAAAAAAAAAAAAAAAAGTAAGGCTGTGTTAATAAAAATGGGTAAGCAGCCAGGTGCGGTGGCTCACACCTGTAATCCCAATTCTTTGGGAGGTGAAAGGATTGCTTGGGCCCAGGGGTTCAAAGCCAGCCTGGGCAACTTGGTGAGACCTCGTCTCTATAATAAACTTAAAAAATATCTGGGCATGATGGCATGCACCTGTAGTCCCAGCTACTTGGCAGGCTGAAGTGGAAGGATTGTCTGAGCCCAGCAAGTCGAGGCTGCAGTAGCATGATCGTGCCACTGCACTCCAGCCTAGGCAACAGAATGAGACTCTGACTCAAAAAACAACAACAAAGAAGCTTAAGCAAGTAATAAATAACAATGAACTATCATCTAAGGTAAACACTACAACTCTAATTTCACATCATACCAATATTAAGTTAAATATGGTTAGCTATTTGGAATGCATGATCTTAAATTGTGGGCTAGAAAAACATTACAGGGATACAATAAGAGTAGAGAAGATTTTAAGTTTGGGAGCATATATATTTCTTTTCTTTTTTTTGGAGTTGGAGTCCCACTCTGTTGCTCAGGCTGGAGTGCAGTGGCACGCTCATGGCCACCACAACCTTGACCTGCTGGGCTCAGGTGATCCTTACGCCTTAGCCTTCCAAGTAGCTGGAACTACAGGCGCATACTACCACACCCAGCTTCTTTTTTTTTTTAATTCATTGTAGAGACGAGGTCTCAGCAAGTTGCCCAGGCTGGTTTCGAACCCCTAGACTCAGGCAATCCTCTCACCTCTGCCTCCCAAAGTGCTAAGATGACAGGTGTGAGCCACCATGCCAAACTAGGGAGCATATATATTTCAAATCTCTTATGGTATAAGAATTCACACTAGAAAATAGAAACATATTTATGGATAATCCACCTTACTCCACACAAGATTAGAAGTGAAATAAAATAAACTTAGTATTTAAAAAATCTTTGTTTTCAATCTTTTAAATGATTCGATTGTGACTTTGTTAAAAAAAATAAAACGTCTGTGTCTATTTTTTTTATTTATTTTTTATTTTTTTTTGAATTGGCGTCTCACTGTCACCCAGGCTGGAGTGCAGTAGCACACTCACAGCCACCCCAGCATCAACCTGCTGGACTCTGGTGATTCTTCCGCCTCAGCCTTCCAAGTAGCCAGAACTACAGGCATGTGTTATCATGCCTGGCCAATTTTTTGATTTATTGCAGAGATGAGGTCTTGCCAAGTTGCCCAGGTTATTCTCGAACCCATGGGCTCAGGCAATCCCCTCACCTCAGCCTCTCAAAATGCTGGGATTATAGGCTTGAGGCACCATGCCCTGCCTGTGTGTATTTTTTTAAAGAATGTTGCTATTTGTATATCTACAGGCTATTTCTGGAGGAGAAAAAAGAAAGTAGCGACCATGGTTGTCTTTGGGGAAGAATTGAGAGGCAGTAGTTGGAAAAAGACATTTTTCATTGCAACCTGTTTTGAACCATTTGAATAAAACTATGTGCATATATTATTTTTACAGATTTTTAAAAAATAGTAAAACATAGGAAACTTCATTTCTGTTCCAAGAAACTCTTGTACATAAGTTATAATTTAGTTTTTACAACTTAAACTTCTATAACTCTCTTGTCTAATATGGTAGCCACTAGCCACATACGGCTATTTAATTAAAATTAATTAAAATTAAATAAAATTAAAAATTCAGTTTCTCAGTCACATCAGCCACATTTCAAATACTTAATAAGTAGGTGGCTAATAGCAACTGTAGTGTGACAATGCAGATAGTTCTGTTGGTTGGACAGCACTGTTCAATAGTAAGAGCACAAACCAAATTAACTGAGTTCCAATCCCAACTCTCTAGTGAAGCAAACAATTTGAATCTTAGTCTTATCATATATAAAATGAGGATATATAACTTCTTATAAGAATATAAAAATTAAAAGAGATAATTATCCAAAACATTCAGTAAAATGTCTAATTCAATAAATGACACACGTGTGTGTGTGTGTGTGTGTGTGTGTGTGTGTGTGTGTGTGTGTGTGTGTCTTATATTAAAACTTTGGTTTTAATTTATTTCATTTATTAAATTATTTTAAATTCTCTTAAAAGAGCAAGGTATTTTAAGAGTGATCTAATTCACACAGAATGGTTTAACTACTGAAACAACACCCCGTGTTATGGGTTGAATTCTCCCCCCACCCCCTAAATTCACATATTTAAGTCCTAACCCCCAATATCTCAGAATGTGACTGTACTTGGAGATAAGGTCTTTAAAGTTAAATAATTGGGTCATTTGGGTCCCCCCAAACAGTAATTAAGGTAAATCACATGGGTGGGCCATCTAATCCAATATGACTAATATCCTTATAACAAGAGGCAGTTAAAACACAGACAAAAACAGAGGAAAGACCATGTAAAGACAGAGGGAGAAGATGGCTATCTGCAAGCCACAGCCAAGGAATTCCTTGGCAGTCACAAGCCAAGAAATGTGGCAGCCACCAGAAGCTGGAAGAAGCAAGAAAGAGCCTCCAGAGGCAGCATGGCTTGATTTTGTCCCAGTGAAACTGATTTTAGACTTCTGGCCTCCAGAACTGTAAGAGAATAAATATATGCTGTTTTAAGCCACTGAGTGACAGCAGCCATAGGAAAACTAATACAGAGAGTCAGAGGCCTTAGCAACTGGGAGGGTGGTAATGTCATTAACAAGAATAAAAAGTACAGGGAAACAGAGAGGGTAAGGAATTATATTTCAAATATAACAAATTTGAAATACACACAAGATAAATTTGAACAAAAAAATATAGACTAAAAAATCTGATTGGGCACAGTGGCTCACGCCTGTAATCCCAGAACTTTGGAAGTCGGAGGTGGGAGAATTGCTTGAGCCCAGGAGTTCAAGACCAGCCTAGGTAACATAGTAAGACCTCATCTCTATAAAAACCCAAAAAATTAGACAGACATGGTACTGCACGCCTATAATCCCAGCTACCCAAGAAGCTGAGGCAAAAGGATCACCTGAGCCCAGGAGGTTGAGGCTGTGGTGAGCCATGATCATGCCACTGTACTCCAGCCTGGGTGACAGAACCAAACAAAAAAATCTCATATTCTATTTAAGATATCTCAATTCTAATTCTATTAAAGTTTTAAAATGTCTTTTAAAGTTTCAGGTCTTGGTCAGGTGTGGTGGCTCACGCCTATAATCCTAGCACTTTGGGAGGCAGAGGCAAGAGGACTGCCTAAGCCCATGAGTTCGACACCAGCCTGGGCAACTTGGTGAGACCTCGTCTCTACAATAAATCAAGAAAAATTAGCCAGGCATGGTGGTACACACCTGTAGATCCAGCTACTTGGAAGGCTGAGGCAGAAGGATCACCTGAGTCCAGCAGGTCAAGGCTGAGGTGACTGTGAGCATGCCACTGCACTTCAGCCTGGGTGACAGAGTGAGATTCTGACTCAAAAAATAAAAAAATAAAATAAAATAAATGTTCAGATCTCATACTATTTCTAATTTTCTTTGGATAATCAAACTTTGGTTTATATATCCTCTCTGTTATCTAACAATTACAGTGGTTAAAACAGGAGCTAGCTTTGAAATTATATAGTATCTCTGGAAAGTTTATTCCAATAACTAGAAAATTTAAGAACCATCTGTTACTATGAATCACTTACTTAAGCCATTCAGGTTGGCAATTTTTTCAATACAGTTTGTAGACAGTGAAAGTTTCCTATAAAAGAACAAAGAAAATTTTGAATATGGAAATTTTAAATGATATATCAGAAATTATTTTACAACAGTGCTCACAGAAGATAATGATAATAATTAAGTCATTTATTTTTATTCTAAATGCTATTTTTCTCACTCAGTTATGGCATTTATTCCTTCATTTTGATAACAAAAGTTAATAAGCACTCATTGTAGAAAATTCCAATTCGGTATTATCTATTAAATTATTTAATGCACGTATTTCTTGACCTAGTATTTCACTTCTAGAAATGCATCCTATTGAAGTAATAATACAAATGCCAAAAAAAGGGTATGAAGTACTATTACTATTGTATTACTATAATAGTGAAAAAAATTGAAAAAAATCTATAAATACACATTGACTGAAGAACAGATAATGAAATACTAAACTGTTACCTAAAACAAGTAAGATTGGGCTATAGTTACTGACTTGGGGAGATATCCATAATATATAGTTAAATTAAAATACCATCTAGCTGGGCCCAGTGGCTCAAATCTATAATCCCAGCATCTTGGGAGGCCGCGGTGAGAGGACTGCCTGAGCCCATAGGTTTGAGAACAGCCTAGGCAATTGGTGAGACCTTATCTCTACAATAAACCAAAAAATTAGCCAGGTGTGGTAGTGTGCACCTGTAGTTCCGGCTACTTGGAAGGCTAAGGCAGAAGGGTGGCCTGAGCTCAGCAGGTCGCCACTGACCAAGACCTGTGCCACTGCACTATACTCCAGCCTGAATGATAGAGTGAGACTCAAAAAAAAACCATCAGCAGAACAACACAGTTTGTACAGTTCTTTGAGTAAACAAACAACAAAAACAACCAGAATTATGTATATGCATTTGGGATATGTTTTTTTCATGTGTTAAAGCATTCAGAAATGTATATTGAAAAAAATTCATATGTAATCATAACTACCTCACATACCTGTCAGAGATGCTTACTTTTAATAGTTTTTATATATTTTTCTAGACTTTTTCAACACAAATGTTAATTATATAAAAACATCATTTTAAAAGGGAACAAAAGTATATATTCTTTATCTTCCTTTCTTGATAATAATGTTTATCTTAGTACATTCATGCAAAAAAAAAAAATAAAGCCACTAGTCCCAGCTACTCAAGTGGCGGAAGCATGATGATCACTTGAGTCCAGAAGTTTCAGTTCAATCTAGACAACAGTGAGACCCTGTCTCAAAAAGAACCAAAAAACAAAACAAATATGTGGGATACAATTCAGGGTTAGGTGTACAAATGTTCATTATGCAGGTACCCTTGTTGATGAGGTGTTTTTTCTGTTTTTTTTTTTAGAGATGAGGTCTCATTATGTTGCCTATGCTGGTCTCGAACACCTGGGCTCAAGCAATTCTCTTGCCTCAGCCTCCCAAAGTACTGGGATTACAGGCATGAGCCACCATGCCTACCCTACTTAATGTATTAGCTATTTTCATCATTACAACAATTTTCTGGGATAAGTAGATTTATCCACACTTTACAAATGAAAATGAGGCACAAAAATGTTAAGCAATTTTTCCATTATTATACAGCCACAAAGTGGCAGGGCCAAAACTAAAACCTAGGTAGGTTTGATTCTAAAGTGTATATCTTACCTTTTAGTATTTAACTTGAAGAAATTATTATTTTTTCTGTTTGAAACAGCAAAAGAAATTACTATACAGGACAAATGACTGATCAAGTCTATTATTATCCAGTCATCTCCCATTCCTAAGAATTACCAGTGAAAAATCAAGTGTCTTTAAATCTAGGAATATGTTTGGCAAATAATTATTTAATTCTTGTTTAGGCAGCCTGCCCAAAGAGACTGTCAGTAAAAATATGAACAGGGAGATTCTAAGTGGTTTCCAAGGTGCTTTGATATGGAATACAAAACCTTCTCAGATTTATTTGCCTTTGAGATGGCTTTATGGTAAAAAGATACTTGACCATTTTAAAATCATGCTTGAAGCCAAAAAAGCACCCCATGGTGGGTTTTTATGTAACACACTATGCGTCATCACCAAGAACAAGTTGTATATAGTAACTAAATGTATCTGCCTTTCCCTTTAACCCCAAAGACAGATATTAGTCTAATGCATATCTAATATCTGTCTAAGAAATATCTGTCTAAGAATAATCCAAATATCTGTCTAAGAATAATCCAAGTTTCTTACTGAAAATACTGATTCCTAGGTTTCACCAGTATATATTGTTTCTATATATTTGGTATGGGGCTGATCTCCTGCATAAAGTACAGGTGGTCAACAGATCATACTTAGACAATCACAGGGTAAAGAAGTCAGAAAAAGAACGCCAGTGTTCAGTAGTACTTTATAACCCTGACAAGAGACATGGTAGCTTAAAAACATGGTTACAAGGCATCATGGCATAATTGCCTCAGATTACCCACAGAATCCTGCTAAAACATGTGTAGAGTATTGAGAATGCAAATTTAAAAGAATTAATATAGATCATATATTTAAAGTCATGGGAAATAAGATTACAAAATAAATGTAATTTGATCCCAATTCGAATTTTTCAATTAGAAGGCTCTACAAAAATACTAACACTGTTTCTTACAAGGTGCTGTAATTTTGGTTGATGTTAATTCATTTTCTATGTTTTTTTAAATATTTTCTAGATATTTTACAATGTATTTTTATAATTTGAAAAATTTTTTTCTTTTTTTTTCTTTTTTGAGTTGGAGTCTCACTCTGTCGCCCAGACTGGAGTGCATAGGCCACTCCCGGCCACCGCAGCCTCGACCTGCTGGGCTCCGGCGATCCTTCCGCCTCAGCCTTCCAAGTAGCTGGAATTACAGGCATGCGCTACCACATCCGGCTGATTTTTTGATTTATTGTAGAGATGAGATCTCGCCAACTTGCCCAGGCAGGTCTCAAACCCGCGGGTTCAGACAATCCACTCACCTCAGCCTCCCAAAGTGCTGGGATTACAGGCTGAGCCACTGAGCCCAGCTAAGTTTTTTTCTTTAAAGGGGTATCTCCTAGGCACGAAGTAAGTAATACAGTTCTGACTTTGGTGGATAATTTTATGAGAGAAAGATTTCATAACAGAATAATAATTCATTGTGTTATTTCACTTCTCCTAAAAGACTAGGACATTTCTATTTTCAAATATATAAAAACTGTACTAAAAATTTTGTATTCTTCAGTATCACTTTATTAAGAATCATAACCAAAAATTTCTCATGTTTTGGCCTTGCCAAAGGGAGAATTAGAGTAAGCAAACAAAAAATTAATGAAGACTACAGAAAACAAACATATTTTTCTAGTCTGTGTGTTTAAGAAAAAGAAAGGGAAACTTACTCGCAATTAGCAAGCGTGGACAAGGATGCATCCATCTTCTCTATAGGGGGAATCTGGGCATAAAGCTTTATCTCTTTGGCTTCAGATGGCCTCTGACCAGTTTTCTCTTCCTATGAGACAAGTAAATTTGGAAGAAAATGATCTCTGAATGTAATGTGAAACTAGAAGAGGCCAGAATTCCCCAAGGTTTTTTAATATTTATTTCAAAACAATTACTAGAATTTAATAAACCATTTAATCATTCTTTACCATTCATTTATAGAAAATATTTATTTACTGTCCCTGATAACTAGGCTTCTACATAGCTGAATCAGATAATTGTTAGGTCCAAAAGAAATGAGGAGAGAAAAAATAACCTTTATTTTTGTGACATTTAAATTTTGAAATGGAAAGGGATACAAACAAATGGGATGACAACCCATATTCATGGATCAGAAGAGTTAATGTAGTAAAAATGACCATACTGCCCAAAGAAATCTACAAATTCAGTGTAATTCCTATGAAAATACCAACATCATTTTTTGCAGAAATAGAAGAAACAAATAAAAAATCAGTATAGAACCAAAAAAGAGCCCGAATAACCAAAGCAACCCTGAGCAAAAAGAACAAAGTTAGAGGAATTACACTACCTGACTTCAAAACACAGCACACAGCTTGAGTTAAGAACTCCAGGAAAAAGAAATTTTTAAAAAAATTTTTTAATTAAAAAAATATTACAAGGCTAAAGTAACCAAAACAGCCTGGTACTGGTATAAAAACAGAAACATTGACCAATGGGAGGAAACAGAGAATCCAAAAATAAATCCATGTATTTACAGCAAACTGATTTTTGACAAAGACACTACGGCATTAAGGAAAAGACATCAAGGAAAAGACACTCTCTTCAATAAATGGTGCTGGGAATACTGGAAGTTCACACGCAGAAGAATGAAACTGGACCCATATCTCTCACCATTTATAAAAATCACATCAAGATGGATTAAAGACTTAAACATTAAGATCCCAAAATATAAAACTACTAGAAGAAAACAAAGGAAAACACTTCAGGACATTGGTCTAATTGTATGGCTAAGACTTCCAAAGCACAGGCAACAAAAATAAAAATAGACACATGGGACTATATTAAACTAAAAAGGTTCTGCACAGTAAAGAAAATAATCAACACAGTCAAGAGACAACCTGTTGAATGGGGAAAAAAATATTTGCAAACTATTCATCTGACAAGGGACTAATATCCAGAACACACAAGGACGAAAATAACTCAACAGTAAAAAACAAATAATCTCTTTTTTTATTAAATGGGCAAAGTACATAAATAGACACATCTCAAAAGGAGACATACAAATGGCCAGGTGTATGAAAAAATGTGGCCATTTTCTCTGTCCTGGGACCGGGCAGAGAGCTGCAATGCGGCCCCGCCCCCACCTCTCACCCCCTGTGCCCCCTCCCCGCCTTCCCCATTCCCCCTTCAGCCTCCAACCTGGAACCCAAAGGCAACCTCCACACCCCTCTGGGATCGACCACTGGAGCAGGCACGGAGAGACGGATGCCCCACCCCCACACTGGACCAGGCACAGACACATCATATGGCGGGAGGGGGGGTGGTTGGCGGAGGTGACAGCTGCAGCTGCCTCTGCCGAGGGGTTGAGTTAGGATTTGATTCACCCTCCCACAAAAGCTGTCTTTGGTGCTAAGAGCTACCGGATGAGAGCGAAGGGGAGGGGCTGGGGACTGGAGCCCTGTCCCTACCACAGCCCCCCAGCAGCTGCCGGAAAACAGCAGTGGTGCTTGGGAAAGGAATTTGAAGTTCCAAAAACTGCCACAGAGAGAGCTCTCTTTTCTTTCTTTTTGTTTATGTTTTAGTATTTGTTTTGTTTTTGTTGCTTTTTAGTTTTTCTGTTTGCATATGGGTATTTTTGAGGGCAAGTGTATCATTAGGGTTTTTTTTGTTTGCATGTTTGCATGTTTTTGTTTTTGTTGTTGTTGTTTATTCATTAGTTGGTGTGCCTATTTTCCCTCTCCTCTGTCTTCATCTTCCTTTAGTCTCCCTCCTTCCTTTTTCTGTTCTTCCCCTTTTACTTATCGCATTTTGCTCACAGGGGGCATACATACATCCCCACGCATGGACAGATTGTAAGGTGGTGGGAAGTGGGTTCCAGGGGTCCACACACCTGTCAATGGATACTGTGATCTGCAGATAAGCTTCTGAACTACAGCTCCCCTTCATCACACCTTAATCAAATCTCAAAACTGCAAAAAGCACAGTCCCTCTATCCCCAGTCCAGCTTCATAACTGAACAAATCCAGAAGATCTACATAAGGAAGAACAGGGGATTGAGCAAACAGAATCGAAAGCTATCCCACCATCACTGAGCAACGGAATTAAAGAAGGGGAGGAAAGGAGGAGGAAAACCATCACAAATGAAGAAGAATCAAAGGAAGAACATAGGTCCCATTCAGAAGGCCCATGGGAAGACAGCACCTGAGAATAGACTTTGGAACTCAAGCAATGAAGAGCCCCCAGAAGACCAAGAAATTAATAGAGAGAATGAATAGAAATGAGGAGAGATAAGAGGAAAGAATGAAGGAGTTGATAACTGAGACGATGACAATAAAGAAGACAGTAAACGAAATAAACTGATAAGCATGGAAAGAAGAATTAACCAAGCAGAAGAAAGAATCTCAGCTTCAGGATCAAAATATGGAACTAACCCAAACTGTTAAAAACATAGAAAAGACTTCGGGAGGCTGAGGTGACAGGATTGCCTGAGCCCACAGGTTCGAGATCAGCCAGGGCAACTTGGCAAGATCTCATCTCTACAACAAATCAAAAAATTAGTCGGCTGTGGTAGCAGGTGCCTGTAGTTCCAGCTACTTGGAAGGCTGAGGCAGAAGGATCACCCGAGTTCAGCAGTTGGAGGCTGTGGCAGTTGTGAGCATGCCACTGTACTCCAGTTTAGGTAACAGAGTGAGACTCCAACTCAAAAAGAAAAGAAAAGAAGCTTAAAAAGATAGAACAAATCCTCCAAGAAATGTGTGATTATATCAAGAGGCCAAACCTAAGATTAATAGGCATTCCTGAGGCAGACAGAGAAACAGAGACCACCCTGGAATGAACATTCCATGAAATGATCCAAGAAAACATCCCTCATCTCATCAGAGACATGACCATTCAAACACAAAAGATTCAGAGAACCCCTGCAAGAGATCAAATGAGAAGACCAACTCCTAGACACACAATAATTCACTTATACAAAGTAGGTATAAAAGAAAAAATCCTAAGGACAGCAAGAGAGAAAGGTCAGAGTACCTACCAGGGAAGACCAATTAGAATAGCATCAGATTTATCTACAGAAATATTGCAGGCTAGAATAGACTGGAGTCCAATCTTCAAAGTTCTCAAAGATAAAAAATTCCAACCAAGAATTTCCTACTCAGCTAAGCTAAGCTTCATCAGTGATGGAGAATTATAATCCTTCCCAGACATTCAATCCCTAAGAGTTTACACCACCTCCAGACCATCTCTACAAGAAACACTAAAGAAAGTATTAAACACAAAAGAAAGAAAAAAAAAGAATGCCCACACTCTTCTCAGTAATACAGGAAAAAGATTGAAAACACACACATATATTAACCCAAAAATCAAAATAAAACCAACCAACAAACCCTATAAGAACTTCATGACAGGGATAAACCCTCACATCTCAGTAATTAACCTGAACGTAAACGGACTAAATGCACCACTGAAAAGACAAAAGATGGCAAACTGGATTTTAAAAAATGATCCAACAATGCTGTCTTCAGGGAACTCATCTCACCAGAATGGACACTCACAGACTCAAAGTAAGAGGATGGAAAACAATTTTTCAGGTGAATAGAACACAAAAGAAAGCAGGAGTTGTGATCTTAATATCAGACAAAATATCCTTTAAGTTATCAAAAATTTAAAAAGATATGGAAGATCACTACATAATGATAAAAGGTTCAATCCATCAACAAGAAATATCCATCATAAACATATATGCATCCAACATAGGAGCACCAACCTTTATAAAGCAACTTCTAGGTAAACTAAAAAAAGACATTGACTCAAACACTATCCTAGCTGGGGACTTAAATATCCCATTAACAACCCTAGATAGATCATCAGGCAAAAAAATCGACAAGGAGATCTGGAACCTCAACTTGATGCTTGACCAAATGGACTTAATAGATACCTATAGAACACTCCACAAGAGAACAACCATGGGTTATACATTCTACTCATCACCACATAGAACATATTTCAAGATCGACCATATCCTCAGACATAAATCAAGCATAAACAAATTCCATAAGATTGAAATACTGCCATGCACCTTCTCAGACCACAGTGGAATAAAAATAAATATCAACACCAACAAAGCTATCCCAAACCCACAAAGACATGGACACTAAACAGCATGATGTTGACCAACTCCTGGATCAACAAGGAAATCAAAGCAGAAATCAAAAGATTTCCAGAAACAAATGAAAATAAAGACAAATCTTACCAAAATGTCAGGGATGCCATGAAATTAGTATTGAGAAGGGAATTCATTTCTTTATGAACACATAATAAAATGGAAAGATCACAAATTAACAGCCTAACAAATCACCCAAGGGAGCTGGAAAGACAAGACCACCAAAACCCTAACGTCAGCAGAAGACTCCAGATCACCAAAGTAAAAGCCCAAATATAGGACATAGCAGACAAAAATGTCATGGAAAAAAATCAACAAAACAAAAAGCTGGTTCTTTGAAAGGATAAACAAGATTGACAGACTTCCTAGCTAGACTGACCAAGAAAAAGAAAGAAAAAGCCCAAATAAACACAATCAGAAATGCAGAAGATCAAATCACAATGGACCCTGAAGAAATACAAAAAATTATCAGAGATTACTATGCACACCTGTATGGAAACAAACTTGAAAACCTAAATGAAATGGAGGACTGTCTGACATCACACAACCTTCCAAGGTTGAAACAAGAAATTGAGACATTAAATAGACCAATAATAATAATAACCCAGGAAATCAACTCAGTCATAAGAAAACTACCCACAAAAAAAGAGTCCTGGACCAGATGGCTTTCCAGCAGAGTTCTACAAAACATACAAGGAGGAGCTGATACCAATTGTATTGAAAGTATTCCTGGGCCAGGTGCGGTAGCTCACTCCTATAATCCCAGCACTTTGGGAGGCCAAGGTAAGAGGATTGCCTGAGCTCACACGTTTGAGACCAGCCTGGGCAACTTGGCAAGACCTCACCTCTACAATAAATAAAAAAATTAGCCAAGCGTGGTGGCGTGTGCCTATAGTTCCAGCTACTTGGAAGACTGAGGCAGAAGGATTGCATGAGCCCAGCAGGTCAAGCCTGCTGTGGCACTCCAGCTTGAGTGAAAGAGTGAGACCACAATTCAAAAAAAAAAAAAAAAAGTATTCCAAGCAATCAAGAAAGATAGAACTCTCCTCAAATCATTTTATGAAACCAACATCACACTGATACCCAAGCCAGGTAAAGATTCAACAAAGAAAGATAACTACAGGCCAAGGCCAATATCCCTGATGAACATAGATACAAAAATATTCAATAAGATTCTAGCAAATCGGATCTAAAAACACATCTCAAAAAATCATCCACCATGATTAAACAGGCTTCATCCCTGGGATACAGGGCTGATTCAAGATTCGCAAGTCCATAAATGTAATTAAATATATCAACAGATGTAAAAATAGGAATCACATGATTATATCATTAGACACAGAAAAAGTTTTCAATAAAATCTCGCACTCCTTCTTGATAAAAACCCTTGAATACCTAGGCATAGAGGAACAAATCTCAAAATAGTAGGAGCCATCTACAAAACCTACATCCAACATATTGTTACATGGACAAAAATTGGAAGCATTTCCCCTGAAAAGTAGAACAAGACAAGGCTGCCCACTTTCACCCCTCCAGTTCAACACAGTGTTGGAAGTCCTAGCTAGAGTAATCATACAAGAGAAGGAAATCAGAGGTATCCAAACAGGAAAAGAGGAAGCTATCCCTCTTTGCTGATGATATGATTCTATACCTCGAAAATCCAAGAAAATCTGTCAAAAACCTTCTTGCACTGATAAAGGACTTCGGCAAAGTCTTAGGGTACAAAATCAATGGGCAAGACAGTCACATTCTTATACACCAACAACAAACAGGCAGAGAACCAAATAAAAACCAGTCCCATCCACGATAGCCACACAAAAAAAGAGAAATACCTCAGCATCCTCCTAACCACAGAAATGAAAGACGTTTACAACAAAAACTACAAAACATTTCTCAAAGAAATCAAAGATGACACAAACAAATGGAAAAATATTTCATGCCCATGGATTGGAAGAATCAACATTGTTAAGATGTCCCTCTTACCCAAGACAATCTACAGATTTAACACAATACCCATCAAATTTCCAGCATCATTCGTCTCAGATCTGGAAACAATACAGAAATTCACATGGAATCATAAACGACCACGAATAGCCAAAACAATCCTCAGCAAAAGAAACAAAGTAGGAGGTATCACACTTCCAGACTTTAAACCTTATTATAAGGCTACAATAATCAAAACAACCTGGTACTGATACAAGAACAGGCTTATAGACCAATGGAACTAGACAGAGATGTCAGAAGCAAAACCTCAGTTTCTCAATCAACTCATCTTCAACAAAGCTTCAACTAACAACCACTGGGGAGAGGAGAACTTATTCAGTAAATGGTGCTGAGAAAACTGGCTGACCACAGGCAGAAAACCCCTATCTATCACCATACACAAAAATAGATCAGGATGGGATTAACAGTAGTAAATAGCCGGGCTCGTTGGCTCAGCCTGTAATCCCGCGCCTTTGGGAGGCTGAGGTGAGTGGATTGCCTGAGCCTGCGGGTTTGAGACCCGCCTGGGCAGGCGAGACCTCATCTCTACAATAAAATAAAAAAATTAGCTGGGCGTGGTAGCGCGCGCCTGTAATTTCGGCTACTTGGAAAGCTGAAGCGGA
>NW_007248664.1:113319-124109 GCF_000164805.1 Carlito syrichta
ACAGGGTGCCTGAATGAAACGTAATTGTACACCTAACCCTTAACTGTACACCACAAAACCATAATAAAAAATATTGATTTAATTTAAAAAAATAGATCATACACCATATATAAGACCCCTATCTATCACCATACACAAAAATCAACTCTAAATGGATCAAATACCTAAATGTAAAACCTCAAACTATAAGAACCTTAGAAGATGCAGGAGACACCCTTACGGAAACTGAAACTGGCAACCAATTCCTGATCAAAATCCCAAGTACCCATGCCATAGAGATAAGATAGACAAGTGGGGCCTTATCAAACTGAAAAAGCTTCTGCAAAGCCAAAGAAACCATTAAGAGAGCAAGGAGTCAGCCCACAGACTGGGGAAAAATATTTGCCAACCATATATCTGACAAAAGCCTAACATCTAGGAACTACAAGGAACTCAAACATTCCAAGAAGAAAAAAACAAAGTCCTGTTAAAAAGTGGGCAAACGATATGAACAGATACTTCTGAAAAGAAGATATACGAGCAGCCAACAGATACATGAAAAAATGTTCAGCCTCACTAATCATCAAAGAAATGCAAATTAAAACTACACTGAGATGCCACCTAACTCCAGTCAGGATGGCCATCATCAATAACTCAAAAACAACAGATGCTGGAGAGGATGCAGGGAAAAGGGAATACTTCTACATTGCTGGTGGGAGTGTAAACTAGTACCAACCTCTGTGGAAAACAGTGTGGCGATTTCTAAAATATCTAGAAATTGATCTCCCATATGACCCAGCAATCTCCTTTCTGGGAACATACCCAGAGGAACTCAAATCATTCTATAAAAAAGATAACTATGCATTCATGTTTATTGC
Source organism: Carlito syrichta (assembly GCF_000164805.1). Classification (NCBI taxonomy): domain Eukaryota; kingdom Metazoa; phylum Chordata; class Mammalia; order Primates; family Tarsiidae; genus Carlito; species Carlito syrichta. The sequence continues at coordinate 114,177 of NW_007248664.1, forward strand.
AGCACTGTTCACAATAGCAAAAACATGGAACCAACTGTACTGCCTATCGAAAGTAGACTGGATAGAAAAAATGTGGTACATATACACGATGGAATATTATGCGTGGAATATTAAGAAGGACAAGGTTATGAACTTCGCAGGAACTTGGATGGATTTATAGTCTGTGATACTCAGTGATCTAACACAGAGACAAATAACTGAGTACCACATGTACCAAGCGGACCCTAAACAATTATCATAATACTACAAGAAAGGGATTGGGAGTAGTGGGAGACTGCTGGGGTGCGGGGGGAACACACTTTATCAATAAAGTTATCTGATCTCAAACCAGGTGAAGTGGGGACCAAAGTGAGGGCCAAACTTTACCTGTACAATGATCATTTGTATACCTAACCCAGAATTGTACCCTACATCTTTAAAAAAAAATTTTTTTTAAGAAAAAATGTTCAACATCACTATTATCAGGGAAATGCAAATCAAAACCACAAAGAGATACTATCTTACCTCAATTAGAATGTCTATTATTAAAAAGAAAAAAAAAAAACAGATGCTGGAGAGGATGCTGAGAAAAGGGAAATTTAATACACTGTTGGTGAAAATGTAAGCCACTATGGAAAACCAGTATGGAGATTTTCAAAAATAGAACTACCATATGATTCAGCAATCTTACTGCTGAGTATTTATCCAGAATAAAAGAAATCAGGACATCAAAGGGAAACCTTCACTCATATGTCTACCACAGCACTATTCACAACAGCAAAGCTGGAACAACTAATTATTCATCAGTGGACATATGGATAAAGAACATGTAATATATATACAATAAAATACTTTCAGTCATAAAAAAGAATGAAATCTGGCCAATCTCTACAAAAAAATAAAACATTAGCTAGGCATGGTGGTGTGCGCCTATAGTCCCAACTTCTTGGGAAGCTGATGTGGGAGGATCACTTGAGCCTGGGAGTTTGAGGCTGCACTGAGTTATGATTGTGCCACTGCACTCTAACCTGGGTGAGACCTTGTCTATAAAAAAAGAAGAAAAAAGACAAGGTTGTTTAGGGACAAGAAATTCTTCTCTGGGAAATATTTTTGTTATGTTTTGCTTTTGTTTATTAATCGATGGACTCTTCAAGAATATTTTCATTTGTATTGATATATAATATTTTACATATTTTTTCCATGCATAAAATGTGTAATGATCAAGGCAGGGTATTTGGGGTGTCCATCACCTTGAGTATTTATGATTTCTGTTTGTTGGGAACATTTCAAGTTCTCTCTCTAGCGACTTTGAAATATATAATACACTGTTACTAACTATAGTCACCCTACTCTGCTATGGAGCATTAGAACTTATTTCTTGGCCGGGCATGGTGGCTCACGCCTATAATCCTAGCACTTTGGGAAGCTGAGGCAAGAGGATTACCTGAGCTCAGGGGTACGAGACCAGCCTGAGCAACATAGTGAGACCTCATCTCTACAATAAATGTTTTTTAAAAAATTAGCCAGGTGTGGTGTCGCACACCTGTAGTTCCAGCTACTTAGAAAGCTGAAGCAGAAAGATAGCCTGAGCCCAACAAGTCAAGACTGTAGTTGCCATGAGAATGCCAATGCCTGGGCGAGAGTGAGACTTCAACTCAAAAAAAAAAAAAACAAAACGCACTTATTCCTTATATCTGTGTTTGTACCCATTAACCAATCTTTTTTATCCCACCACCCTCCCCGCCCCAAACTCTTCCCAGCCTCTGGTAACCATCAAACTCTTCCGTGAGATCAAGTTTTTTAGTTCCCACATATAAGTGAGAACATGCAAAATTTGTCTTTCTGTGCCAGCCTTATTTTATTTAGTATAACGTCTTCCAGTTCCATCCATGTTGCTGCAAATGACTGGCTTTCTTATTTTATTTTTTTACAGAAACTGGGTCTCACTACGTTGCCCAGGCTGGTCTCCAACTCCTAGGTTCAAGCAATACTCCTGCCTCAGCCTCCCAAAGTACTAGGATTACAGTTGTGAGCCACCGTGCCTGGCATCTTTTTATCCTTTAACAGATTTTTCATTAAATATTTAATCAAACATAAATAAAAATTTTAAATGCAATTAGAGTAAACAAGAAATTTTATAAACACTAAAATATACAATTTTGTCTCTCATGCATCCACTAACACAACGAAGATAAGTGAACATCTGCCTAGGCAACATAAGACCTCCTATTTATAAACAGTCAAAAAGCCGGGCTAGGTGGCTTAGCCTGTAATCCCGCGCTTTGGGAGGCTGAGGTGAGTTAATTGCCTCAGCCCACGGGTTCGAGACCCACCTGGGCAACTTGGCGAGACCTCATCTCTACAATAAATCAAAAACTAGCTGGGCGTGGGAGCGTGTACCTGTAGTTCCAGCTACTTGGAAGGCTGAGGCGGAAGGATCGCCGAAGCCCAGCAGGTCGAGGCTGCAGTGGTCGGGAGCATATCACTGCATTCCAGTCTGGGCAACGGAGTGAGACTCCAACTCAAAAAAAAAAAAAGTCAAAAAAGTAGCCAGGCATGGTGGCATGCTGCCTGTAATCCCAGCTACTCAAAAGGATCACCTGAGCCTAGGAGGTGGACACTGCAATGAGCTGTGATCAGGCCACTGTACTCCAGTCTGGGCAACAGAATGAGGCCCGGATTCGAGGATAGATAGATAGATAGATAGATAGATAGATAGATAGATAGACAGACAGACAGACAAACAATCACATTCCCACAAGGATTCCTTGTATTGAATGGTCGGATTCAAATAACTAAACATTTTCCATGTATGCTTTCTAAAAGAAGGGAAAACTCATGTACTCACCCATCTGGCTAGGGCTTCTTTGATTGTTGTTGCTTTTGCCTAAAAAAAGAAAAGAAAAGAAAAGAAAGAAAGAAAGAAACAGAGAAATAACAAGTCTTTCTTTGTAATTTCTTTAAGCAATTTTCATGCAAGAATTACTAGCCTTGCTTTCTACCATTAAAGGATTACTTTATTTCTTCAAGACTATATGCAAAGAGGATGTTTTATTTTTCTGAAACCAGTATAATTTAACTATCTCTCAGATAAAATAAGACAATCATTATGTAATACTCACATACTTCATCCCACTTGGTTTAAAAAAATGGCTTTCCACACTTATTAGTAAAATATATCTTATTTCATTGATTCTAAAAGCTACATCTTTTTTACACTTTAACACTGAAATGCGGATGTATCTTACAATCAGAAAAAATGTACAATTGCTGGGGCCAGATGGCAGTGATAATGTTTTAGAAAAATATTAACCATTTTATCTCATATACACATATTCCTTTTTGTTTGCATAAGATGGCACAGGATAAAAATCTTTATGTCTAAATACATTTAAAATAACTCTATCAGTAAGTACAATATAAAAATAATGTATTGCCGGGCTCGGTGGCTCAGCCTGTAATCCCGCGCCTTTGGGAGGCTGAGGTGAGTGGATTGCCTGAGCCCGCGGGTTCGAGACCCACCTGGGCAGGCGAGACCTCATCTCTACAATAAATCAAAAAAATTAGCCGGGCGTGGTAGCGCACACTTGTAGTTCCAGGTACTTGAAAGGCTGAGGTGGAAGGATCACCAGAGCCCAGCAGGTCGAGGCTGCGGTGGCCGGGAGCGGCCACTGCACTCCAGTCTGGGCGACAGTGAGACTCCAACTCAAAAAATAAATAAATAAATAAATAATGTATTTGTCATAGTTCAATTCCAACTTTTCTTTCTTAGTAGATCATAAAATAACGTAGCACTTTGTAATAAATAGCATCTTGGAATCAGTTTAATATGATATTTAAAACTTTAAAGGTGTACAAAGGGAGATATCCTTAATGACTTATTGCTGGTGCTTATTTAAAAAAAAAAAAACCCAAACAATAACAAAAGGAAATTTTAAAAGTACGTGAACAAATGTGAACCTGAAAGAGTTGATTCTTCAAAATGGATCCCGAGCAGTTAACTGGACTTAAACTTAACATACAGCCACACAACCATTTCTTGAATAGAGGTCACACACTGACTTTGAGTTATCCCAAACCCCACACCTCTATCCAACTCCAGGACTTCCAGAGCTCATCTGAACCAATCAATCAGAGTTTGCCTGAACCAACCCATCAGGGGTCAACTGCCTTGACCAATCAAGGCTGAGCTGTATCAACCAAGTAAAACTAAGCAAGTTTAAATCCTTCACTTGCATAAATGAATCCGATTGGGAACCTTGGCGGGAACTTTTATTATAAAACTGTAATTTTTTTTTGTTCTCTGTAACACACTTTCGTTTTGCAATGAAGGCTGCAACCTCCTCAGTTTTCAAATTATTCACTGGGTCAGGCATGGTGGCTTACGCCTGTAATCCCAGCAGTTTGGGAGGCAGAGGCAAGAGGATTGCCTGAGCCCGGGATTTGAGACCAGACTGGGCAACTTGGTGAGCCCTCGCCTCTACAATAAATCAAAAAATTAGCCAGGCGTGATGGCATGCACCTGCAGTTTCAGCTACTTGGAAGGCTGAGGTGGAAGGATCGTCTGAGCCCAATAGGTGGAGTCTGGTGGCCGTGAGCCTGCTACTGCACTCCAGACTGGGTAACAGAGTGAGACCCCAACTCAAAAAAAAAAAGTTTTCATTGGAATAAAGTCTGTCCCCACCAAATTCCTTTTGAGAGAATTTCTGTTCACAAATATATACCATTTTGTCTAGAAAGTAAAGACATACTAACAACCTTTGGGGGTTTTTAAAAGTATAAAATAAATTAAGACCAAAAAAAAGTTAAAATTTGAGTAACAGGACACTAAGAAGGAAACTTATAGTTTCAAATACATTTGTCAAAAAAACAAATGAGAAAACAAATGAGTGAGGCATTCAAGACATCTGCAAAAATACATCATTGCAAACTCAAAGAAGGCACAAGAAAACACAAAAGAAGAAGTCAATTAAAAAAAAACAACAGAACAAGGGGGAAAGAAGATTAACAAAACTAAAAGTTGGTTTTTAATTCTCTGGCAAGCCTGATAGAGAAAAAAGGAGAGAGATACAAATGAAAAATGTAGAATGATTACAAGCAAATAATTCAGACACCTCAGAGATTTTTAAAATGACATGTCAGAGCAAACATATGACAATAAGTTTTAAAACCTAGACAAGGTATGCACTTCCAGAAAAAAACATAAAAGTGTCAAAACTGTCAGATGAATCAGAAAATCTGCGTAGACCAGTACTATTTAAAACATTAATATAATCAAAGAGATACACCCTCATCCTCCCCCTAAAGCTCCAAGCCTAGATGGTTTTACAAGTGAATTCTATCAAGCTTTCAAGGGTTTTCCTTGTTATACAAGTTGTTTCAAAAACCAGGGAAAAAAAGAGAAAGCTGCCAACTTATTTTATCAGGCAGGTATAAACCTTGATGCCATAACCACATAAAGAGCATTCTTTACCTTTCAACACAGATTTGAAAATCCTAGATACAATATTAGATCTCCAGGGCTGGGTGAGAAGGCTCGGGCCTGCAATCCCAACACTTTGGGAGACCAAGGCAGGAGAATTGCTTGAGGCCAGGAGTTTAGGACCAGCCTGGACAACATAGCAAGACTATATATATATATATATATATATATATTTTTTTTTTTTTTTTTTTGAGAAAGCAGGATTCATTGAAAGGACAGAAAAGCTCCCATGGTGGGAGGGGACCCAAAGGGGTTGCCCAAGATCCTATATCTTAAAAAAAGTTTTAAATAAATAAAAAAGATTAGCTCTCCCAAGCCAATAGTGTATAATGACCATGATCAAGAATAGTTTCTCCCAAGAGCATAAGGAGCACAACAGAAATGGCTACAAATTTAATTAATTAATTAATGTACTAAAGGAGGAAAATCACATTTATTTCAATAAGTAATGAAAAAGCACTTGAAACAGTTCTACATCTGATATTAAAAGGTCTCAGCAGCCAGGTGCAGTGGCATGTGCCTGTAGTCCCAGTTACTTACTCGGGAGGTTGCAGCAGGAGGATTGCTTTATCACAGACATTCAAGGTCAGCCTGGGCAACATAGCAAGACCCCAGCTCTTAAAAAAATAAATACCCAGGCACAGTGGCTATGCCTATAATCCCAGCACCTTGGGAGGCTGAGGCGAGAGGATTGCCTAAGCTCAGGGGTTTGAGACCAGCCTGCGCAACTTGGCGAGACCTTGTCTCTATAATACATCAAAAAAATTAGCTGGGTATAGTGGTACGTGCCTATACTTCCAGCTACTTGGAAGGTTAAGGCGGAAGGATCGCCTAAGCCCAGCATGTTAAGGCTGAGGGGGCCGTGAGCATGCACTGCACTCCAGCCTGGGCAACAGAGTAAGACTCTGACTACAAAAAAAAATTATATACCAAAACTCTATAACAAACATCATATTCAAAGGAGAAATTCACTTATGTCAGCAAATATTAATTATCCATTATATAACAAGCATTCTTCTTTGTGTTTAGAATATATCAATGAACAAAGCAAAGATCCCTGCTTTCACATAACTTACATCTATTGGAGGGAGAAGATGGTAAAAAATATATACAGTCTGCCCTCCATATCCTCAGGTTTCACATCCACAGATTTAACTAACCACAGATGAAAAATATTTGGAAAAAAATTTAAAAATTTTTTTAGCAATTAAAAAAATATAAACAATAGAAAACAATACAGCAATTAAAAATAATATAAACAATAGAAAACAATACAGCATAACAACTATTTACATAGCATTTACATTGTATTAGACATTATAAGCAATCTAGAGACGATTTAAAGTATATGGGAAGATGTGCATAGACTATATGCAAATATTATACCATTTTATATAAGAGACTTGAGCATCCATGGATTTTGGTACCCCTGAGGGTCCTGGAACCAAACCCCATGGATACCTATCGAGGGAGGACTGTATACAATAAATAGGAAAATAATACAGCATATTAGAAGGTAATAATTACTAAAGAAAAAGAAAACATTGAGGTTGGTAAGGGGTATCAGGAAGTACATATATGTGTGTGAAAGATGCTCATTTTAAATAAGAGGGTCAAGTTGGGCCTAATAGGGAAGGTAACAGTCAATATATTCCTTTTAAAATCCCAAACACATCAAGAATGCTCACTATAACTGCTATTCTTTTTTTTTTTTTTTTTTGGGTTCGAGTCACACTCTGTCACCCAGGCTGGAGTGCAGTGGCATGCTCACAGCCACCACAGCCTCAAACTGCAGAGCTCAGGCGTCCTTCCACCTCAGCCTTCCAAGCAGCTGGAACTACAGGTACGTGCTACCACTCCTGTCTAATTTTTTATTTATTGTAGAGACAAGGTCTTGCCAAGTTACCTGGGCTGGTCTCGAACCCCTGGGCTCAGGCAGTCCTTTCACCTTGATGCCCCAACCAAAATGCTGGAATTATAGGCTAGAGCCACCGGCCCAGCTATTCCTTAACATGATACAAGAGATCTTTATCAATATTATAATAAAAAGAAATACAAATTGGAATGATTAAAAGGAGAAAGTAAAACTGTCACTATATGCAGGTGATCATCTATGTAGAAAACACAGTAGAATAAACTGACAAATATTGGAGCAAGTGGTGTCATCAAGTGAAGAAGAGCACCACAGACAAAGCTACCAACAAAACTGGAAGAACATATTTTCAATATGAAACCAACAAAGGGCTAGTATCTAAAATATACAAACAACTTGTAAAAATTTAAAAAGAAAAATGAATAAATTGGCAAAAATATGAACAAATAATTCACAGAAACTGAAACTTCAGTGACTAACAAGGATATCAAGAGGTGTCAGAATTCACTGAAAATCAGAAAAATGCAAAGTGAAGCAATGGGATACTAAAATACTAAAATCCTCAAATTTGCAAAAGGTAGAAAGCTGATAAGCATGTAGAGAAATGGGAATTCTCATACATTGCTCGAGGAAGTAAAAACTGGTCAAGTCATTCTGGAAAGCAGTCTGAAAGTGCCATAGGGAAATCAAGTATGCACAGACTTTATCATGAAGCGACTCCACTCCTGAGTGTAATTCTGGATCCATTAAAAGGCACTTTCACATTAAGGACACAGAGTTGGAAGCAATCTAGCTATCTACTGTGATACACTGGTATCAGGTCATTGGTTCCACCATAGATAAATCTGGAATCAAAACATCATTAATGGGTAAAGCTGGCCAAAGAAGGACAGAGCCCACGTAAAGAGGATAACTTCATAATAAAGAGGACAGCTGACAGGTGAGACTTGGGGAGTCACCCTAATATCAAAGTTCTTCAAATATAAAAACTCCATTAACTGTTAACACCCTTATTTTATGTACCATTAAGAAAGAAAAAGCCGGGCTCGGTGGCTCAGCCTGTAATCCCGTGCCTTTGGGAGGCTAAGGTGAGTGGATTGCCTGAGCTCACGGGTTCGAGACCCGCCTGGGCAGGCAAGACCTCATCTCTACAATAAAATCAAAAACTTAGCCGGGCATGGTAGCGCGCGCCTGTAATTCCGGCTACTCGGAAGGCTGAGGCGGAAGGATCGCCGGAGCCCAGCAGGTCGAGGCTGCGGTGGCCGGGAGCGGCCACTGCACTCCAGCCTGGGCGACAGAGTGAGACTCCAACTAAAAAAAAAAAAGAAAGAAAAAAGAAAAGATGGCCGGGCTCGTTGGCTCAGCCTGTAATCCCAGCACTTTGGGAGGCCGAAGCAAGTGGATTGCCTGAGCCCAAGACTGGTTCGAGACCAGTCTGGGCAAATTGGTGAGATCTCATCTCTACAATAAATCAAAAATTAGTGGGGTGTGGTAGCGCATGCCTGTGGTTCCGGCTACTCAGAAGATTGAGGCAGAAGGATCGCCTGAGCCCAGCAGGTCGACGCTGGGGTGGCTGTGAGCGCGGCCTGGGCGACGGAGTGAGATGCCAACTTGAAGAAAAAATAGAAAGATGCTACCAATTATATGACACTGTATCCCAGCAATACTAAAATGTGAAAAAAAAAGTATGTCCAAAGACAACACATGCTATTTCTGATTTGTCAGAGAAGCCAGAAACCTGGGTTTTAGTGTGAGATATGATATTAAGGCATTAGAATTATTTTTTAATGTCAATATTTATGTGGTCCTCTATTTCTGAAGGGCCCCAAGTCTACCAGTTTGCAGACGTTTGGTGAATGGTGGAAAACATATATGACAGTGGTCCTATAAAATTAAAATTCCATTTCTTTTTACTGTACCTTTTCTATGTTTGGATACACAAACACCACTGTGCCACCGTTGCTTCCAGTATCCAGCACAGTCCCATGCTGTGCAGGTGTGTAGTCTAGGCTACACCATACATCCTAGGTGTGTTCAAACGCACTCTAGGATGTGTGGATGACAAAATCGTCTAACGATGTGTCCCGTCATCTTTAAGCGACGCGTGACTGTATTGGGTGGTTCTCTGTTTGAAGATTTTCAATAATCCCCATGGTCATACTTTCATAATTATTTAGGTCTGAGTCTTTCTTCACCTGAATATAAACCAAGGTTCCAGAACTTTTAACTTTCCCTGGCAGTGGTGTTCAGCTATCTGCCTGTGGAATAAAGGAAAGCTACTTTTAAAAGAAGGGTATTTAATATTGTGGTCGAGGGCAGGCATGACTTCCTCATCATTTCAATCTCCTGGGAATCACAAAAAGAAGACGACTAAGTATGCTTGTCCTTCACAAGCATCTGCATCCTGCGCCACTCGGCCACCCAGCTTGGGCGGGGTCTGCGACCCTGCCTGCGCCTCGCCGGAGCCGGGACAGGAGGCAGGCGCGTGCGCACTTGAAGAGCCGGCGCCTCCGAAGGCCGGCCCCGCTTCCCCGCGCCCGCGTGGACCGCCGTGGACCTCGAGTCGGGCAGCGGCGCGGCTCAGCGCTCGGGGCCCCGG
>NW_007248664.1:124129-132331 GCF_000164805.1 Carlito syrichta
AGAGGCGAGGTACCTTGTTGAAGTGCCCGTTCCTGGGCCCCCGACCGCATGAAGCGTCCAAATGCGCATCCCAACCAGCCACAGCCACGCACGCCGGAACACTGCCCCGGACACCGCCGCCCAGGACACCGCCGCGCCGGGCGGCAGGATGTCGCAGTCGCGGGCACGACCGCCGCCCGCGGCCTCGGGCCCTGGTCACCAGCCCCCATCTCGCCGGGGATTAGAATTGCTTCTCTGTGAAGGGGCTTCTTTTCGCATTCTCCTTCCCATCGCCTTGTCCACTCCAATCCGCTCTTTCCGAGAACGTCCTGCTCCTCGCCCCTAGCCTCCCGTCAGAGTTCCTACCCCTTAGCCCACGGCCGACCGCCTGGGCCGCTTCTCCCGACCACCCCTGCCGGGGCTGCCTTTCGCCGGAGGTCTCCGACGCCGCGGAGCTTCAGCCCCGGCTCCCTGCTGCCGTCCGAGAAGCCCGGCCCTCAGTACTCCACAGTCAACCTTTCCCTTTCCCAACCTCCTCTCGGCTCTGGCTCCGAGGCCCTGAGGGTACTCACCATTCCGGCGGTTGCTACCGTCACTGCTCTGGTTGCTAGGGCCCGCCGGGGTCAGTGCGCGTGCGCACTACTCGCAGCTCGCCGCGGAGGCCGTCCCGGGCGGTGGTTACTTCTCTCCGCCTTCGGGGTGGCGCGAGCGGGGCATTGTGGGACGGCGGGGCGGCGCCGCGGTCCAGCCCACCCGCTGGCTCCTGCCAGTGGCTGCGGCTCCTGCGGCGTCGCTGGGCCTCCGGAGCTGAGCGCGCGCGGTGGTCGAGGATGTGCCTTTCCCCATCAAAGACAGTCTCCTCCGGAGTGCCATACCTGCCTACAGTCGAAACTGTAAAGCCTCTTCCAACAATTTTCCTGCTCCCTTCCCTACCAGGTGGCCTTCCCGGGCTGGGAGGATAAGCCGTTCATTGCCCCGCTGAGAGTTCCCAGAGCTAAAGTCCACCGAACGCCTCATGTTGCTTCAACTCGACGCCCCAGGGAGCCAGAGGCGCCAAAAGCTCGGTGCCACACTTAAAATATCACAAATTTTTGGTTTGACATCATCGAAGTGTCTTTCCCCCCATCTACCACATTAGTTAAAAATATTTTTAAAAGCCGGGCTTGGTGGCTCAGCCTGTAATCCCGCGCCTTTGGGAGGCTGAGGTGAGTGGATTGCCTGAGCCCGCGGGTTCGAGACCCGCCTGGGCAGCGAGACCTCATCTCTACAGTAAATCAAAAAATCAGCCGGGTGTGTTAGCGCGCGCCTGTAATTCCGGCTACTCGGAAGGCTGAGGCGGAAGGATCGCCGGAGCCCGGCAGGGGGAGGCTGCGGTGGCCGGGGGCGGCCATTGCACTCCAGTCTGGGCGACAGAGTGAGACTCCAACTCAAAAAAAAAAAAAATTTTTTTTTTAAGTTGCTAGGGGTGTGGAGAAATAGGGATGCACAAATACACCCCTGTTTACAATTGATATAGCATTTCTGGAGGGCTGTTGGCAATATGCACTAAAAGCTTCAAAAACTTGTGCTCCCTTTGTGACCCAGCAGTTCCTCTTCTAGGACTTTATCCTGAAGAAGTAATCAGAGAAGAGCAGAGAGATAGATATGTGTTCAAAACTTTAACAGCAAAAATAAAATCACCCCAAATGTCAACAAGAGAACTGGTAAGTAGTATTGATCATTCAATGAAATAATATACTTCTGAGGCAGGATAGCTAGCACAGGTTAGACACAGATAAATTTCCCGTAGGCAGGTTTTAGGAAGTGTTCAGACATTTTTAAAATTACATTTTACTGCAGGCCAAGCTGCAGCCCATCCTATCCCGTCAGCCTACCCTACGCCATCTGAATAGGACAGTCTGACCTTTCAATTCATGGTTTAGCATAATAATCTCTAAGAGCCGGCTCAGTGGCTCAGCCTGTAATCCCGCGCTTTTGGGAGGCAGAGGTGAGTGGATTGCCTGAGCCCGCGGGTTCGAGACCCGCCTGGGCAGCGAGACCTCATCTCTACCATAAATCAAAAAATCAACCGGGCGTGGTAGCATATGTCTGTAATTCCGGCTACTTGGAAGGCTGAGGCGGTAGGATCGCCAGAGCCCAGCAGGTTGAGGCTGCGGTGGCCGGGAGCGTGCCACTGCACTCCAGTCTGGGCGACAGAGTGAGACTCCAACTCAAAAACAAAACAAAACAAAAAAATAATCTCTAAGAATCATTCAGGTTCCATGTGGAAGGCAGAAGACTGAATACCACCCCTTAAGTGACCAAAGCCATAGAAATGATAATAACACCACCTTGTAGTTCAGGAACTTGTGAACTGGAAATGTCTGGCAGGTCTGGTCAGGAAAAGACCACCCTCTCTTCTCCCCTCCCATCAAGAGTCCACAGATGTCAATCTCCAGAGTGACAGTCACCTAAGCTCCACCCTCTTTAGCATATCAATCATTGTGAAGGTATATCAAGTCTATTGTAAAAAGCAAAGGGGCAGTTTCTTTCATCCATGCCAACTCTGGCATGTCTCCATTTCTTTTCTCCCTTCTTTCTCTAAATAAACTTGGAAAACTATGCTGGCTGCTCTAAAATTCATTTTAGAAACAAGCCAAAGAATCCACGGGTTCTGCACCACACGGCACCCCACCCGGCATCACTTCCACTAAAAATATTGCTGAAAAGCATCTATTCACATGCAAAGATAGTCATAATAAGTAGAAATGCAAGTTACCAAACAAAATAGTTGGTATGATCCTCTTTAAAAATTGTAACTTGCACACACACACACATATATAAACATGTCTAAAAGGATATTATTAGGGTTTAATGTTTACTATGGACTGAACTGTGTCTCTCCAAACTTACATATTGAAGTCTTAGCCCCCTGTGTGGCAGTAAGGAGCTAATTGTGTTTAAATGAGGCCTAGCAATGGGGCCATAATCCAATAGGACTGGTGTTTTTATAAGAAGAGTAAGAAACACCAGGAGCATCAGCATAGAGAAAGGGCCAAATGAGGACCTTGCTAGAAACTAGCTCTGTCAACATCTTCATCTTGGGCTTCCAGCATCCAGATCTGTAAGAAAATATACTTAGTTGTTCAAGTAGTATTTTATTATGGCAGCCAGACCAGACTAGTACAAGACTTACTTTGTTTGTCTATTTTCTAATTTATTTATCTATGTTTAATAATATGGATGTTTTAAGTTTTGAAATAAAATAAATTTCATTTTTAAAAAGTCAAGTAATTAAATCATATTTTTTAAAATAGGAAATAATAAAATGTTTATTAAAGAAAAGAAAAGTCAGGTGCAGTGGCTCACACCTGTAATCCCAGCACTTTGGGAGGTGGAGGTGAGAGGATTACCTGAGTCCAGGGGTTTCAGACCAGCCTAGGCAACTTGGCGAGACCTTGTCGCTACAATAAATAAATTTTTAAAAAATTAGCCAGGTGTGGTGGCGTGGGCCTGTGGTTCCAGCTACTTGGAAGACTGAGGCAAGAAGAATCACCTGAGCTCAGCAGGTCTAGGCTGTGGTGGCCATGAGTGTGCCATTGCACTCCAGCCTGGGCGACAGAGTGAGACTCCTGCTAAAAAAGAAAAGAAAACTGTGTATACATAACTATCCAACTTTTCTTCTTGTAGTGTTTTTCAGAAGATCTCCACACATCCTCACCTCTCCTAACTAGAATTCTTCCTTTCTGCCCAATATCTCTTACCAATTTTATGTGGTTATAATGAGAATCCAATTCTCAAACTATCTGGTAACCCAACAGATATTTATTTTACTAAAACTATAGATTCCACCATATGACAAGTATCATTAATAGATTGATATTATTATACTTGATTAGAACATTTCTTCGACTTCCTCCTTGTCATTGCAGTAGAATTGACCATTAATATGTTTTATTTGCTACTATATAAACTGTATATTATCAGAAATTTACTTGCCTCTGCAAATTAATTCATGATGTATCAGTACATTCCACATCAATAGCATTTTGAACTGCCCCCTCCCAAACAGGCACCTCCAATACAGGATTTAGAGTATGGGGGAGGGGGAGATTTATGAGGGAGGGGGAGATTTATGAGGGAATCTATTGTGTGGCCAGCAATAGATAGCTTAAAAGAGTGTAGTTTGTCTTCCCATGCTCTGTGAGGTACTTCATAGCTATGTCAGCATAAGCAAAGCTCTTCCAATGCCTGGAAAGAAGGAAATGGACATTGGCTTTTTCAAGAGGGCTATGGCTTTCTCAGTAGGCTGGGTTCAAGGGGTCTTCTGGCACTTCTTTAACATCATATATTACCGAATTATTGGCAGAGGTTTTTGTCTAGGTTAAAAGATGGTCAGGCAGGATTAATCTACCACGGTTTAGAAGTACAACCACTGACGCTTACAACCACAGCTATATTTAGGAGAAAGCTAGCCATGGAAAATGCCAATTCTGCCCCTTGCCTGAGCCAATGATTCCAGTGTTTGGAACTTTGACCTGTAGACTGAAGAAAAAAAATAAATATGGAAAGAGACAAAGAAAAAGAGCATGATTGTTAACGGGGTCACAAACTCCTCAGTAAAGGAAAATATTCTATTGACGTATCAGATAGTGTTAGGTCACTCTCCCAGGAGGGGATCTAGAATGTTAGGTCAGACCTACTGGGGGTGTGGGTGTCTGGTCCAATCTGGTGCCGCATGAAGGATGCAGAGCATTGCACAGAAATTAGATTGGAAAATATGGTTTATTTAGAAAGTAAATTAGAGAGAAGAGAGAGGAGAGAGTAAGAGAGATTCACCTCCCCACGATAGAGAAGAGGACCAAAGCTTAGAAAACATGGCCACAGCAGAGTTTAATAAAGCAATGACGAATGGCTGCTCGAGGTTCAATGCTTTTAGTCCTTTCCTTTAATGGAGGAAAGTCATTAAGACGATTGGGTGGTGGTCTGCTCAGTAATCGAGAAGGGGCAGGTAAACACAAGCACTGCATCAGGTGATAGCAGGTAGATGGGTGGGTTAGTCACATGGTTGCTGCCGTGGTGACGGGGGTCTGCCTGTGTCATGAAGGTCACGAAGGGCTGATTAGGTTAACCTAGGTATTATGAGTGGAGGCAAGTATTTGAACTAGAAAAGCTAACTAGGGCCGGGCACAGTGTTCACGCCTATAATCTCAACACTTTGGGAGGCTGAGGTGAGATAACTGCCTGGGCCCGTGGGTTCGAGACTAGCCTACGCAACTCGGTGAAACCCTCATCTCTACTATAAATCAAAAAAAAACTAGCCAGGTGTGGTGGCACGTGCCTATAGTTCCAGCTACCTGGAAGGATCACCTGAGCCCAGCAGGTCTAGGCTGTGGTGGCCGTGAGCATGCCACTGTACTCCAGCCTGGATGACAGCGAGACACTCCAACTCAAAAAAAAAAGAAAGAAAAAAAGAAAAGCTAATTAGTACAAAACAAACTGGGAAGGAGGGTTGTAAAACAATTATTATCCATATTTACTTCCCGGTTCTGTTCTTGGCTAGTGATTAGAGGGTAAGTTAAGTGAACTGCTAAAAAACCATGAGATTTGGACAATGTTAAAATGACTGTTCATTGGGTATATTAAATCTATGTTATGTCCTTTCAGATAGCTTTTTAATCTAGCTATTAATTCGACAGGTGTTTATTACAGATATTTTCCAACCCATCTGTACCATTAAAGCTGGATGGGGTGTGGTACATTGCTCTGTGAGTTCTTTGGTTCGCCACAGAAAAGAATTTCAGAGTGAATCCAAAGTATAGTTTAAGAAAGAATTTTTTTTTTTTTTTTTTTTTTGAGTTGGAGTCTCACTCTGTCGACCAGACTGGAGTGCAGTGGCCGCTCCCGGCCACCACAGCCTCGACCTGCTGGGCTCCGGCGATCCTTCCGCCTCAGCCTTCCAAGTAGCTGGAACTACAGGCGCATGCTGCCGTGACCAGCTAATTTTTTGATTTATTGTAGAGATGAGGTCTCGCCTGCCCAGGCGGGTCTACAAACCCGTGGGCTCAGGCAATCCACTCATCTCTGCCTCCCAAAGCCGCGGGATTACCTGCTGAGCCACCAAGCCTGGCTAAGAAAGAATTTGTTAGAAAAGGAGCATGCTCAAGAAAAAGTGCCTTTAAGAGAAAGGCACATGCTTGCCTTTAACAAGAAGCTTTATATACTTTTACACAAAGATTAAGCCATGAGCTGAGAAGGAGGGTTGCAGGTATCTGATCATGAGTTTTGATTGCTATCTCTCAACATTTTAAGGTCACAAGGACCTGCTAAATAATGGAAGTTACTGTCTTACTAAATTTTGGCTTTTCTTACAACATCATGTCTGTGTTTTGGGCAGTTCCCTATTGTGTCTGTGATTTACTGCACTGGTAGTTAGTTCCACATTCCAACCTCCAAGGTAATCAGGTCTGATATGCCTGGTTGGTTGGGTGAAGGTCATGTAAGTAAGATGTCTGACCGCTAGCCCTATTTTAATTTAGACCTGCCTAAGAAAACCTGCCTCACTACTTCTGAACTATGTTAACTATACCTGCCTCATAATTCTCTTTATTCACTCTTTTCTAGCCCTAATGAGTTCATATCAAATGCATTTCTTCCAATCATCCCACTCACCTTTGGGTGACTTTGCACAAATTTAGCTGACTCTTCAAAGTAATCTAAATTTGAGTCTTTCATGATTGGAGGTAGATCTTCATAGCCAAAAACAAACAAGCAAACAACAACAACAAAACCAGCAAAGCCAGAGTAGCAAAACCTTGACAAGCCAGGAAACTTGCTGGAGACTCATTTAATCCTCCATTACCAAACATATTAATGGCACTAGGAAAACTACCATCTCTTATAAACCAGGAAAGAGGATTAATCCTCGGATTTGATGACAGAACATTAATGAACTATGATACCCAGCCAAAACTTTCTAAATAAAATTTTAATTGTATGATTTATCTTTTTTAAACACCTGCTATTTTTTTTTTTTTTTAAAGAAAACATTTGGGCCCGGTGCAGTGGCTCACACCAATAATCCCAGCACTCTGGGAGGCTGAGGCGAGAGAATTGTCTGAGTCCAGAAGTTTGAGACCAGCCTGGGCAACGTGATGAGACCTCATCTCTGGAATACCACATGCCTGTAGTTCCAGTTACTTGGAAAGCTGAGATGGAAGGATTGCCTGAGCTAGCAGGTCGAGGCTGCAGGAGCCATGAGCAAACCACTGTTCTCCAACCTGGGTAACAGACTCCAACTAAAAAAAATAAAAAAAGAAAGAAAGAAAGAAAAGGAAAAGAAAGCAAGCAAAACATCTGTTGTGATGGAATAGGTTTATTGGTATGGTTGAAATAGATATTTGGTTTAGCTATTTTGAAGGTGTAAATGTAAAAACATTTTGAGTTAATCCCTGGTAAATAGAGAAAAATATGAAAGCACCAAAGATGTGGAAAGTGTTTTGGTTTGAAATATAAGTCCTGATAAGTCTAAGCAAATAGTTCTGCAGGCTTTGAGTTATGAAAGTATAAAATCTCATTTTAAAAAACATTCAAATCTAAAGGTGCTTTGATTTCTCAATAAACTTCAGTCACCAAAATCCATAACTAAACAAGGATTAAACTATTTTAAAGGTCTAATGAAGGTGTAACAAGGTGAATAATATATGTGGAGAGGTAGTAAGATGTCAAATTAATATTCTCCCAACATTGATCTCTTTCAACATTTCTATTAGAGATTGTTTTATTCATTCACCATTCCAAGAGAAGAATTTCTAAGCCAATTGTCCCCTAGTACTTTTCAGACATATGTCTCTGTGTTACTCCAGTTAAGGTAAAAGTAGCCAGGCAGAGTGGTGAGAGCCTGTAATCCCAGCTACTTGGAAGGCAGAGACAGGAGGATCCCTTGAGCCCAGGAATTCGAGGCCAGCCTGGGCAACATAGCGAAACCCTCAAGCTCTTCAGCCTGTAATCCCGCGCCTTTGGGAGGCTGAGGTGAGTGGATTGCCTGAGCCCACGGGTTCGAGACCCGCCTGGGCAGCGAGACCTCATCTCTACAATAAATCAAAAATTAGAGCCAGGCTTGGTGGCTCAGCCTGTAATCCTGTGCCTTTGGAAGGCTGAGGTGAGTGGATTGCCTGAGCCCGCGGGTTCGAGACCCGCCTGGGCAGTGAGACCTCATCTCTACAGTAAATCAAATAATCATCC
>NW_007248664.1:132379-137300 GCF_000164805.1 Carlito syrichta
GCCACTGCACTCCAGTCTGGGCGACAGTGAGACTCCAACTCAAAAAAAAAAAAAGTAAAAATACAAAATTAATTAAAAGTGCCAAATAGATGTGTAAAAACTGAATAAGAGACAAAAGCATTAGTATAAAAACCAAATTAAGAGACCTAAAATTCCAATGCCAGAGGCCACTTCTAAACTTTCAAATCTAGACATTAGAGCACATCTAGCTACAAAAGTGAAAGCTAAAACACCGAATTTTACAAGGTGGTTTTATTAATGTTGAGATATCTCATCATATCTTTTTTTTTTTTTTTTTTTTTTGAGCTGGAGTCTCACTCCTTCCCCCAGGCTGGAGTGCAGCGGCACACACACTCACGGCCACCCCAGCGTCAACCTGCTGGGCTCCAGCGATCCTTCCACCTCAGCCTCCTGAGTAGCCGGAACTACAGACTTGCGCTACCACGCCTGGCTATTTTTATTTTATTCATTGTAGAGATGAGGTCTCACCAAGTTGCCCAGGCTGGTCTCGAACCCGCAGGCTCAGGCAATCCACTCACCTCGGCCTCCAAAAGTGCTGGGATTACAGGCTGAGCCACCAAGCCTGATCTCTCAGCATATCTTTATCTGCCTCTTTTAAAAATTAGATAATTCTCAAGCATTTCTGGATTCAAGGTAAGTTCCACAAAGTCCAAGGCAAACAATGAAAATAGAAAACATGGAGTCTCTGGGCCGTGGGCGTCGGGTCTGAGCGGCGCCCTCAGCTCTGAAGGTTCGCGGCCAGCCACTCCTTTGCGGTCTCCGCCGCCGCCGCCCGCTCTCCGCTCCCGGGAAAAGATGGTGGGCCGGAACAGCGCCATCGCTGCCGGCGTGTGCGGGGCCCTTTTCATCAGGTACTTCATTTACTTCGACCGCAAGCGACAGAGTGACCCCAACTTCAAGAACAGGCTCCGTGAACGGAGAAAGAGACAGAAGCTTGCCAAGGAGAGAGCCGGGCCTGATCTTAAAGATGCTGAAGCTGTTCAGAAATTCTTCCTTGAAGAAATACAGCTGGGTGAAGAGTTACTAGCTCAAGGTGAATATGAGAAGGGTGTAGACCGTCTAACAAATGCAATTGCTGTATGTGGACAGTCACAGCAGTTACTGCAGGTGTGACAGCAAACTCCCACCGTCAGTGTTCCAGATGCTTCTGACTAAGCTCCCAGCAATTAGTCAGAGAATTGTAAGTGCTCAGAGCTTGGCTGAAGATGATGTGGAATGAGAAACAAATGTCAACATGATAAGATCTCGGTTTAAAATGTTCTAAAAATTCTAAACTTGGAGGTTGAGCAGCTCTGGGGGAATAAGGGCAGATATGCTTGTTATGGACTACTCCACACTGAAATCTACTAAAGTTAATGTTTACTTTGTGTAGATCCATTCGTATGTTTTATTTTTTTTCCCAGTGAAAGGTGTATTTTGATAGAGAACTTTTCATCCTATAAACTATGAGATACTGAAATATGGATTTTGTTTATTCCTAAAACATGCAATTAAAATGTACATATAACATTACGTATGTTAAAATTACCTAGTGCTCAGTTTTGAAAGATAGGCACACAAAAATAGTGTAGGAGAAAGCTGAAGAATGCACATTTTTAAGCTAGTACATTTTGCTGTAAGAGACTTGATTGTGATTGTGAAAACTGAGCATTAAAATTTTTGAATGATCGTTAAAAAAAAAAAAAAGAAAATAGAAAACATAAGAGAACCTCGAGTCATTTCAAGAATACAGTTTTCCACCGGGCTCGGTGGCTCAGCCTGTAATCCCGCGCCTCTGGGAGCTGAGGTGAGTGGATTGCCTGAGCCAGCGGGTTTGAGATCCGCCTGGGCAGTGAGACCTCATCTCTACAATAAATCTAAAAATCAGCCGGGCATGGTAGCGCGTGCCTGTAATTCCGCCTACTCGGAAGGCTGAGGCAGAAGGATCACCGGAGCCCAGCAGGTCGAGGCTGCGGTGGCCGGGAGCAGACACTGCACTCCAGTCTGGGCGACTGAGTGAGACTCCAACTCTAAAAAAAAGAAAAGAATACAGTTTTCCTTCCTGTCATCGACTTCAAGATACTCACCTGATCAGCACATTAAAAATTACTGAGAATTTAGTTGCTTACTTTGTTTCAATTCAGTAATTTAATCCCCAGTATGGAAGTTTGCTTGAACTTTATTTTCTTTTTTTTTTTTGAGTTGGAGTCTCACTCTGTCACCCGGACTGGAGTTCAGTGGCCGCTCCCGGCCACTGCAACCTCGACCAGTTGGGCTCCAGCGATCCGCCTCAGCCTTCCAAGTAGCTGGAACTACAGGCGTGCACTACCCAGCTAATTTTTGATTTATTATAGAGATGAGGTCTCACCAAGTTGCCCAGACGGGTCTCGAACCCACAGGCTCAGGCAATTCACTCACCTCAGCCTCCCAAAGCACGGGATTACAGGCTGAGCCACCGAGCCCCGCAAACTTTATTTTCAAAAAAGTCCCCTCCCCATCTAGCTGCAAAATGTTTTAAATCTTTCAGTGTAAATATTCTTAGTTGTTCCTATGGATTCGGGGTGAAAAGAGCAGCATGGTCTTAATATACTCAATGAGCAGCCATTTTAACATTGCCTAAATCTCACATCTTTCTAGCAGTTCACTTAATTTACCTTCTAATCACTAGTCAAGGACAGAACCGGTTTCTCAGAGGTAGCTATTGATAGTTGCTTTACAACCTCCTTACCCGACTATTTCAAGTATTTGCCTCTACCCATAAGACCCAAGTTAACCTAATCAGCCCTTCATAAGCTACTTGACAAACAGACCCCAACACCATGGGAGGAACATGTGACTAATCCACACATCTGTCTGCTGTCCACCTCTGCTTACCTGTCCCCTTTGTGATGATGTGGAATGACAACCACCTGGAATGACAATGACCTTCTCCCATCAATGTGAAGGATTAAAAGTACTCAACCATGAGCAGCCAGTTGCCATTGCCTTACCAGACTGGTGTGGCCATGTGCTCTTTGTTTTGTTGTTTTTTTGAGTTGCAGTCTCACTCTGTCACCCAGACTGGAGTGCAGTGGCCGCTCCGGCCACCGCAGCCTCGACCTGCTGGGCTCCGGCGATCCTTCCGCCTCAGCCTTCCAAGTAGCTGGAACTACTGGCGCGCGCTACCACGCCCGGCTAATTTTTTGATTTATTGTAGAGATGAGGTCTCACCTGCCCAGGCGGGTCTCGAATCCGCGGCCTCAGGCGCCATGTGCTCTTGAAGCTATGGCCCTGGGCATATTTCCTGGCTTTGGCCCCCTCCCCTACCTTGGGGAGGTGAATCTCCTCTTTCCTTCTCTCTCTCTCTCTTTCTAATTTACTTTTTAAATAAACTATATTTTCCAATCTAACTGCTGTGAGATTCTTTGCATCTTTCATGTGGCACCAGATTGCACACCAAACACCCATATTCCAGTGGGCCTGACCTCTCATTCTGGAGGCCCTGCTGGGATTGTGACCTAATACTGGGGATAAGATTAGGGGATGAACCAGACTAGGCTTTTAAAAATAAAAAGTCTAATTATTTTACTTGGATTTATTCATTCAGCCTCTGTTTATGGAATTCCTAAAAAGCCTGAACTTAAAGTCCAAAAAATTTTACTGACACCCTGATTTTTGCATCATCTAGCTGTATAATTTGGTAACCCTAAACTTCCTGGTTTATAAGATAAAGTTGTTCTTTGCTATATGAAATGGGGGACAGAACAATGTTCTCATCATGGTGAATGCCTCATCAGAATATGCCAAACAACACTAAAAAGGTCCTCTTTACCCGTAACATTAGAAGCCGGTATGAAAGAGTGAGCAGTACTACAGGATTTCAGTTATTTGGGGACTTGAAGAGATACTTGAGTTAAGCATTCCTAATCAGAAAATCTGAAATCCAAAATGCTCTAAAATCCAAAATCTTTGTGAACACCCACATGACGCCACAAGTGGAAAATTCCACACCTGACATCTTTGTTTTCCAATGGTTCAATATACACAAACTTTGTTTTACGCACACGGGTATTAAAAAATTGTATAAGATGACCTTCAAGCCGGGCTCGGTTGTGGCTCAGCCTATAATCCTGCGCCTTTGGAAGGCTGAGGTGAGTGGATTGCCTGAGCCCCCGGGTTCGAGACCCGCCTGGGCAACTTGGCGAGACCTCATCTCTACAATATAAATAAAAAAAAATTAGCCGGGTGTGGTAGCGCGTGCCTATAATCCCGGCTACTTGGAAGGCTGAGGCGGAAGGATCGCCAGAGCCCAGCAGGTCGAGGCTGCGGTGGCCGGAAGCAGCCACTGCACTCTAGTCTGGGCGACAGAGTGAGACTCCAACTCAAAAAAAAAAAAAAAGAAAGATTACCTTCAGGCTATGTGTATAAGGAGTATATGAAATATAAATGAATTTCTTCCTAGGTGTGGGCCCATTTCCAAGCTATCTCTTTATGTAGTAAATGCAAAGACTCCCAAATCCAAAGAATCTGAAATCCGAAACACTTTTGCTCCCAAGCATTTTGAATAAGGGATACTCAACTGGTACCAGGGAACATTTTGTACCCATGATTCTTGTCATTTTAAACAAGTAAATTCACACGAAGCTCTGCCTGGTCGAGCTAGGCGAACAAGAAACTCCGCGGCAGTTGGACGCCACGCGCAGAGCCCGCGCCTCAGGAGAGCGCCGCCGCCAGGCTTCCGGGGTGGGGGCTGGCATCCGAGAGGCCCGCTAGCGGCTGAATTCGGGTGGCAGCCGCCATTTATGGGGATGGGCGTCCGCCCGACGGCTGGAAGACACCACCAAGGAATTCGGGAGCGCGCTTCGTTTTCAGATGGCAAATAAGCACAGCGGGCCGGCCCCCGCCAGCCGGCCAGTCGAGCTCCTCCCCGGGCCAGGCCTCC
>NW_007248664.1:137654-150296 GCF_000164805.1 Carlito syrichta
GATAGTCAGGGTCGCGGCCTTGTGGGAGAAAGGGAACGAGGTGGACGTGGGTCTCCGGGCCTGGAGGGGCGGCCCGAAGGCTCTGCGCGTGGCCCGGGTTGCGCGCCACATCGGGCCGGGGTCATCGCAACTTTGACTCCCGCCAAGGACGAGGCGGCCCGGCGGGGCCTGAGGTCGGCACTCGGGGAGGGTCGGGCCAGGGAGAGCGTGGCGAAGGGCCCAGCTGGGGGGAGGGTCCGGTCAGGCGGGCCGAGGGCGGCGCTTAGGAGGGCACAGGCAGGTAGGGCTGGCAGAGGTCAGGGCTGGGGGAGGGTCTGGCCAGGCAGGCCGAGGGTCAGGGCTCCGCAGGGTCCGGCCAGGTAGGGTGTGGCCAAGGTCAGCGCTGGGGGGGCGGGTCTGGCGAGGAAGGGCTTGGCCGCCGCGGGTCCAACCCTGCAGGGCCACGAGATGAGCCCTGGGCTGGTCTCAGGCCCACTTAGCAAAGGGCTGCAAGAAAGGGCCACTTAGGAGGGTCTAGGGTCTTTGTGTTCTTGGAGGTCCCGAGGTGGGAAGGCAGGACCTCATCGCCAGTTCACTCAGGCTTCCTCCACGTGCCCAGAATGGGAAGATAATGATTTCTGACCCAAAACGCCGGGTCTGTTGCCTTCTGTAAAATACCTCACTGGCCACTAGTGGGCACTCTTCCCTAACCTGACTGAAGGAAGCCAAGTGTGCTAGGCTCTTGCCAAATTCGTTTCCTCCCTTGACATAATCTTTGCCCCAGATCAAGACTCTCAAGTTTAAAGTTTAAACTTTGCAGATGAGACACCTAATGAAACTTTATAAAAATGGGACCGATAATAGAAACTAGTGGAGTCTCCTGAACTCTAACTGGGGCTCCCTAAAGCCCCCCAGTTAGAATGAAGGGGAAAGGGGAGGAGGGAATATAAATTTTGCTTTTTCATTCAGAAAATATAACTACAGTTGTGTACCCTGAAGTAGCTCTCTTGTCCTGTGGCACAGCACAATATATATATTTTAACAATATATATATTTTTAACAATATATATTTTTGTATTAAAAAAACAGACTATGTTTATATTTTCTTAAAGAGAGAAAAATCACATTTTTTCATTCATATATATATTTGTATGTACATGTATACAAAATGGTTCTGGAAGAGAATACTTGACGTTGGTCACAGTAACTACCCTTGGGAGAAGACTGCAATTGGGTAACAAGTTAAGGACCCGTTGTTTTATCTATTTTACTTGAAATTTTTGCAGTGATGTATTGGTATATGCAATTTAAAATTTGTTCTCTACTACAGAAGTCTATCCAAATTAAAATGCATGTGTGAGGTGAGGTTAATTAACCCAAATGACCACATTTCCTTAAATTGCTTATTAGGTCACACTCCCAACAGGGCCTCCAGAATGTTAGGTCACGCCCACTGGGGATGTGGGTGTCTGGTGTGTGATCTGAAGCTGCATGAAAGATGCAAAGCATTGCACAGAAGTTAGATTGGAATATATAGCTTACTTACGAAATAAATTAGATAGAAGGATTCACTTCTCCAAGGTAGGAGAGGGGGCCAAAGCCCAGGGAACATGGCAGCGGCCATAGCTTAAAGAGCACATGGCCACACCAGAGTCTAGTAAGGCAATAGAGAATGGCTGCTCATGGTTGAATCCTTTTTTTTTTTTTGAGTTGGAGTCTCACTCCATCGCCCAGCTCACGGCCACCCCAGTGTAGACCTGCTGGGCTCCGGAGATCCTTCTGCCTCAGCCTTCCAAGTAGCCAGAAATACAAACGCATGTTACCACGCCCAGCTAATTTTTGATTTCTTGTAGAGACGAGGTCTCGCCAAGTTGCCTGGGCTGGTCTCAAACCTGCGGGCTCAGGAAATCCACCCGCCTTGGCCTCCGGAAGTGCTGGGATTACACAGAGCCCAGCAGATTGAATCCTTTGAATCCTTCCCTTTGATGGGGGAAGGTCATTAAGGTGATTGGGTGGTGGTCTGCTCCACATCATCACAAAGGGGCAGGTAAATGCAGGTACTGACATCAGGTAATGGACAGCAGGCAGACGTGTGGGTTAGTCACATGATTGCTGCCATGGTGGTGGGGTTTGTCTGTGTCAAGAAGGTCACAAAGGGCTGATTAGGTTAACCTGGGTCTTATGGGTGGAGGCAAATGCTTGAAATAGAAAAGCTAATTAATAACAAGCTGGAGAGGGGGTTACAAAACAATTATCAATAGCTACCTCTGAGAAACCTGCTCTGTCCCTGGCTAGTGATTAGAGGGTAAGTTAAGTGAACCGCTAGAAAGACATGAGATTTAGGCTATGTTAAAATGGCTGCCTATTGGGTATTTAAAATCCATGTTATTCCCTTTCACTGCTTGTCAAGGAAGAGAGTGTGTATATAAATCCCGAATTTGGGGAGAAACAATTTCACTTTCAAATTTTCTCCCACTTACCTGTAAATAAAATCATAGTTGTCATGTGTCCTATTTCTGGATCTAATATATTTGCCAATGAAAGCATTTGGCCATTGGATCAAGAGTATATACTATTTGAAAAGTATTGGTAAGGTACTTTTCTTTGAAAAATAAGGACTTTTAGCTGGGGTCGGTGGCTCAGCCTGTAATCCCCCACCTTTGTCAGACTGAGGTGAGTGGATTGCCTTAGCCCATGGGTTCAAGACCTGCCTGGGCAGCGTGACCTCATCTCTACAATAAATCCAAAAATCAGCCAGGTGTGGTAGTGCACACCTGTAATTCTGGCTGATCGGAAGGCTGAGGCAGACGAATCATTGGAGCTCAGCAGGTCGAGGCTGGGTTGGCCAGGAGCGGCCACTGCACTCCAGTCTGGGTGACAGAGTGAAACTCCAATTCAAAAAAAAAAAAAGAAAACTAAGGACTTTGTTAAAGTCCTTTGGTCTTTGTTCCTTTAGCCATATATTTTTGGGCTCAGAAAACAATAAGCTAAAAGGAAGGCCTCAGAAACAAAAATTTTCTTTGATCTTCTCCAGCCTTCCTGTCTCTCCCATTCACCCCAGAGGCTTGCCATAGAAACTAGAATCCCTCTTCCCCAAGGCTGGTCATAGAAACCAGAACTCCTTTTCCCCAAAGCCAGCTGTTAGGTTAAAATATATCCCAGGGGGGCATCCAAAATTTTAGGTCAGTCCTGTCAAGGTGGGGGTTGTGTGATCCGGTGCTGTGCGAAAGATGCAAAGAATTGCACAGAAATTAAATTGAAAAATATAGCTTAAGCCATGCTCGGTGTCTCAGCCTGTAATCCTGCACCTTTGGGAGGCTGAGGTGAGTGGATTGCCTGAGCTCGCGGGTTCGAGACCCGCTTGGGCAGCGAGACCTCATCTCTACAATAAATCAAAAAATCAGCCGGGCATGGTAGCGCATGCCTGTAATTCCGGCTACTTGAAAGGTTGAGAAGGAAGGATCGCCAGAGCCCAGCAGGTTGAGGCTGCGGTGGCCGTAAGTGGCCACTGCACTCCAGTCTGGGCGACAGAGTCAGACTCCAACTCAAAAAAAAAAAAAAACAGTAATGAAAAATCTGAAGTCAAATGTTGTGGCTCATGCCTGAAATCCCAGTGCTTTGGGAGGCCAGGGTAGGAGGATTGCTTGAGACCAGGAGTTCAAAACCACGCTGGGCAACATAACAAGACCCTGTCACTACAAAAATAAAAATTAAACAATTAGCTGAGTGTGGTGGCATGCACCTGTAGTTACAGCTATATGGAAGTTGAGGGGAGGGGATCACTTGAGCCTAGGAGTTCGAGGCTGTGGTGAGCCAAGATTGTGTCACTATACCCCAGTCTGGGCAAGATAGCAAACCCTATCCCTAAAATAAAATTTTTTTGAAATATTGCACGCATTATCAAAATGTGACACAGAGACAAAGTGAGCACATGCTTTTGAAAATGGTGCCGAAGACTCACTCATCTCAGGGTTGCCACCAACCTTCAATTTGTAAAAAACACAATAAAGTGAAGCACAATAAAACAAGGTATTCCTGTATTTGAAAGCTTAACTATTTAAGCACTTTGTATGGATTATTATTATTTTTTTTGAGTTGGGAGTCTCACTGTCACCCAGACTGAAGTACAGTGGCCGCTCCCGGCCACCACAGCCTCGACCTGCTGGGCTCCGGTGATCCTTCTGCCTCAGCCTTCCAAGTTGCTGGAACTACAGGTGCACACTACTATGCCCGGCTAATTTTTTTGCTTTATTGTAGAGATGAGGTCTCACCAAGTTGCCCAGGCAGGTCTCAAACCTGCGGGCTCAGGCAATCCACTTACCTCAGCCTCCCAAAGCACTGGGATTACAGGCTGAGTCACCGAGCCTGGCTTGTATGGATTATTAAATAACAACAGCCCAATGAAGTAGTAGTAGTAGTAGTTGTTGTTATTATTATTATTTTGAGTGCAGTTGCATTCTCACAGCCACTGAAGCCTCGACCTCCTGGGCTTATGCAATCCCTCTGCCTCAGCTTCCCAAGTAGCTGGAAATTCAGGCCTATGCCACCATGCCTGGCTAATTTTTTTATTTACTGTAGAGATGAGGTCTCGAACCCCTGGGCTCAGGCAATCCTCTTGCCTCCACCTCCCAAAGTGCTGGGATTACAAGCATGAGCCACCATGCCCAGCCAGTAGTTACTATTATTATACCCACTACCTACATAGACAAGGCAATGGAGGTTAATAACTTACCCAGAATAGTAACTGGTAGAGCCTGGGATTGATATCTACTGAAGAGAGGCATCTTTGAGGACAAGATCTTAGTCCGTTTGCGTTGTTATAAAGCAATATGAGGCTGGGTTATAGAGAAAAGAGGTTTATTTGGCCCATGGTTCTTCAGACCATCCAAGAAGTATGGTGCCAGCATCTGCTTTGGTAAGAGCTTCAGACTGCCTCCACTTGTGGCGGAGGAAAGCAAGAGAGAGGAGAGAGGTGCCAGGCTCCTTTCAACAACCAGCTCTCAGGGGAACTCTCCCAGGAACTCACAGAGAGAGGACAGCACCAAGCCATTCATGAGGAGTCTATTCCCCCAACCCAAACACCTTCAACACTGGGGTTCACATTTCAGTGTGAGACTTGGAGGGGATACTGTCAAAACATAGCAATACCTTTACATCTCTTAGTGTTCCTTAGTACAACTATCTTTGGGATAAATTGATTTCTAAGCATTGCTTTCATTTTATGAATTCTGTAAATTTTGTGTAACTAATTAGGTTTCTTTCTTCCCATAAGTTACTAGAAAATGCATGATTGAATAAGTGGCTCAGGTAAGGCAAGTGTCTAGGACTTCATAATAAGCACTATTTCTTTTTCTTTTCTTTTCTTTTTTGAGTCAGGGTCTCGCTCTGTTGCCCAAGTTGTAAGGCAGTGCACAATCACTGCTCACCGCAGCCTCGACCTTCTGGGCTCAGGCGACCATTCCACCTCAGCCTCCTGAGTAGCTGGGACTACAGGAGTGTGTCACCTTGCCAGGCTAATTTTTTGTAGAAATGAGGTCTCACTATGTTGCCTAAGCTGGTCTTGAATTCTGGGGCTCAAGTAATCCTCCTTCCTTGGCCTCCCAAAATGCTGGGATTAAAGGTATGAGCCACTGTGCCCAGCAATAAGCATTATTATGTGAGCATCATTTCTGGCTTAATTTTATGGACACCATTTCTCTTTTATTCCCTTTTAATTCATATTGTTTTAACATTTTAAGTGGCTTTATAACAACTTGAAGTTCTTTTTTTTTTATTTTGAGAGACAGGGTCTTACACTGTCACCCAGGCTGCTGTGCAGTGGCATGATCCCAGCTCACTGCAGCCTTGACCATGCTCAGCTAATTTTTGTATTTTTTTTGTAGAGACGAGGTCTTACTACGTTGCCCAGCCTGGTCTTGAACTCCTGAGCTCAAGCAATTCTCCTTTCTTGGTCTCCCTAAGGGCTTGATTACAGATGTAAGCCACTGCAATTCTTTTTCAAATAAAAATCTTGGAGATAGAAGTCTACATACAGTCAATTTGGAGGGGAAAGGGACCAAATATCTTTAGTCAATGTAGGCCATTTCTAGGTTGCTTTACCAGTAAGAAAGAAAGCGAGGTCTAGGGCTGTCCTGCCTTAGTATTTAACACAAAAAGATGCCTGGTCACTGTCCTCATGCATGACTTCTGGGGCTACTCTTTGGTCCTCAATTCTCTCACCCGCCCAGCCATTTTCCTTATAACTTCTTCCTGTAATCTCCCATCCCAAAAGCATCTCTAGAAACTCTAGAATTCACATCATAAAAATATACTACACGGTGAATGACTACACCTGACAGAGTGTAAGAAACCTTTCCTTTCTTTTCTAAGAAACCTTTCTTTTCATTAGTTAAGATCCAATGGGCATTTTCTTGGATAAACTCAAATTGGTGAAAGATTTTTGTATACACCCAGAAAACCATGGGATGTGCTCTGAAATGTCAGGTTTATAAAAACTCTCTTGTGCTCAGGGAAGATCCTCTGCTCTGGTCTCTGAAGACATAGACAAACCAGGCACGGTGGTTCACACTTGTAATCCCAGCACTTTGGGAGGCAGAGGCGAGAGGATTGCCTGAGTCCAAGGGTTCAAGACCAGCCTGGGCAACTTGGTGAGACCTCATCTTTATGATAAAAAAAAAAAAAAAGCTAGGCTTGGTGGCACATACCTGTGGTTCCAGCTACTTGGAAGGCTGAGGTAGAAGGATCACCTGTGCCCAGCAGGTTGAGGCTGCAGTGGCTGTGAGCAGCATGCCACTGCACTCCAGCCTGGGTGACAGAGTGAGATTCCAACTCAAAAAAAAAAAAAAGAGTTAGTGCTCAGTACACTGCAGTGGGCTGAGGCAGACAGTCCTGGTCCCTCTCAGTAGGAAGGTAAGAGGACAAGATGGTATGGGGAGGGAGTCTGGCTTGACAAGTATAACGTAACATACAAAGATGAAGGCTGTGACCCACAAGGGATAGTCCTGAAAGTCTTGGCATCAAGGCAAGACTGGGAATCTCAACAGATAAGCACAGAGGAAGCATACAAGGAGTTCAATCCTTCCATATTCAGACGGGTTCGAGGACAAGTCTTGAGGAATGTTCAGGAATGTGTACTGGCAAGACTGAGGCAGAATCTTTTCTTTAAGGGACTCGAGCAGGCAGATTCCCAAGGCTCAGGCAGGGTTAGTTAGGGCCCAAAGGGGACATGTGACCCCAGAGCAATACAGAAGCTCATAAGTGGGACACATGGCCAACGCTAGGCCAGCAACTGAGAGCTGGAAGCACTTCTCTCTCTGCTCTGGTTTAAGGTTAAGATTGGTCCTACAGATAAGATCAAGGTTAAGACAATAGGTTGGGCAAAGTTCATCTGAGAGAGGGTGTGGGTGGACCTAGCAGTGAAGGCAGATTGCAAAGGCTGAGAATCTAGTAGGACCCACAAGGAAGCTGAGCTGGTTACTTTGTTACAAAATGGTTTCTAACTGCTCTGGAAAACCCAACACAAGTTGTATGGATAGGACTTTTATTAATGGTATCTGGTCCATGGTTGCAATGCTATATTTTGCTGCGCTTGACAGATTTTTTACCATTGAGATGTTTGTGGAAGAAAGTTTGAATTTGCTGCCAGGCATCGACCTGTGCCCTTGAGTGAGCGCTTGGTTCACCTCCATAGATTACTGCTGTGCCCAACACTGCATGTACAGAGGCTCTAGAAGGAGGAAAATAAGGTGGGTCGATACAATGACCAGTTCCTGGGTAGCAGATTATCTGGGGTCTTTCTTTCCCATGGGCTTGTAACCTTTCAGAGGCTATCTGGGCATAGAAGTTACTCCTCCAGCTCCGATCATCTAAGCCAACAATGAACAGGAAGGGCCCCTGTGCCTTTTCCAGTGGAATGAGACTTTGGTGATTCCGTGCCTCCAGCGGATTATCCCAAACATCCATGTAGGAGAGAATGCCCGCCTCAGTGATTTTGTGTCTTCCTGGGTCACTGTGGAGATTAGGAATAACCATATCCTTGTAATGCAGAGGAACTATTGTGTTGGCCACACAGGAATTGATAACCACAGTGGCTGTGATGCCCTTCAAGAAAGATGCCATTGAGAGACACAGGTCACCTCCCTTGGAGAAGCCAAGGAGCCCAATACTAGGGCCTTTTACCTGATAATGAGAGAAAGAAAACCAGCATAGAATTTATAAATGAGGGCATAAACAGAGATATTACATTCTTTAAGTAGCTTTCTAAGCTATCATTTGCTTTTCTTTCTTATGCAACAATCTACAAAGTTCAAGTATGTCTTCCAATAAGCAAATCAATTGATTTCCTAGTACATGAGCCATCCCCTAATACTTATGAGGGCTGGGTCAAGAGGATACACGGAGGCCTACATACCCTATAACTAAATATTTAAAAGTTATAAATCAAATGAACAAACTGTTAAGTAAAATATATTATTTTCTCCTACCATCACAACTTGTAAGGTCAGACTCAAATTTAAAATCTTGGAACTCACTGGAGTTCTGTACTAGAACGTGACAAGGGGGAGAGCCAGCTCCTGGCAAGCTCAGACCTCGGCCCATGTGCCTTCCTTCCATCTGAGCTCCTTTGAGGACCCTGGGGGGCCTGTTATGCATGTGTGAACACTCAAGCCTGCATGTTTAAGATCTAGGTATGTACATACTGATGAACCCAGAGAAGAGGCTTGAAGCACACTCAGAACTACTTGGCAGATAATTCTGATGTTCCAGATCCCCAGGGCAATGAGAAGGGGAAAGGACCCTGCTGAACATCTTATTCCTAAACATTAGAAGGTTTGAGTCTCTTTAACTCTGGATGGTAGCAGAGTATATATCATCCCATTTATAATCACATCAAAATGTTTTAATTAATAAATTTTTCTGTTATCAGATACTTTCTTTACAAAACCATAATACTAGCCAGGCTCGGTGGCTCAGCCTGTAATCCCGCACCTTGGGAGGCTGAGGTGAGTGGATTGCCTGAGCCCGCGGGTTCATGACCTGCCTGGGCAACTTGGTGAGACCTTATCTCTATAATAAATCAAAAAATTAGCCGGGCGTGGTAGCACGCGCCTGTAGTTCCAGCTACTTGGAAGGTTGAGGTGGAAGGATCGCCAGAGCCCAGCAGGTCGAGGCTGCAGAGGCCAGGAGAGGCCACTGCACTCCAGATTGGGTGACAGAGTGAGACTCCAACCCAAAAAACCCCCAAAAAAACCATAATAGCATTATTACACTCAACAAAATAGATTACTTAATATCAAATATGACATTCTGTTCAAATGTTACCAATTGTCTCAAAAAATGTCTTTTCCCTCTACACATTTGCATTAATCTTACAAATACAAAAAATTAAACCCCAGAGAGGGCAATTGCTTTACTCAGGATCATAAGGTCACTTTGTGGCAGATGCAGAGCCAGAACATTTGGTTAATAATTTTTTAAACTGGACTCGGTGGCTCAGCCTGTAATCCCGCGCTTTGGGAGGCTGAGATGAGTGGATTGCCTGAGTCCGCGGATTCGAGACCCGCCTGGGCAACTTGGCGAGACCTCATCTCTACAATAAATCAAAAATTAGCTGGGTGTGGTAGTGCATGCCTGTAGTTCCAGCTACTTGGAAGGCTGAGGCGGAAGCATTGCTGAAGCCCAGCAGGTCGCAGCTGCGGTGGCCGGGAGCAGCCACTGCACTCCAGTCTGGGCAACAGAGTGAGACTCCAACTCAAAAATAATAATACTACTAATAATAATTTTTTAGTCCCGTGCTCTTTGAATGATGGTACACAAGTACAAAAGGAACCGAGTAGTCAAGTCTTAAGGGATTGGAGAGAGATGGGAGGAAATGGAAATAATCATCTTAGTAACTTCTTTTTGAGACAGGGTCTCACTAAGTTTCCCAGGCTGGTCTCGAACTCCTGGATTCAAGCGAGTTCAGCTTCCCAAGTAGCTGGGATTATACCATGACCAACTTCAAACCTAGCAACTTTTGAAGGAGCCATGGTATCTCCTGGCATTCTTCTAGTTCCCAGTGGCTTGGCAGGGATTTTATTTTATTTTATTTTATTATTTTTTGAGTCAGAGTCACTCTGTAGCCCAGGCTGGAGTGCATGGCATGCTCATGGTCACTGCAGCCTCAACCTACTGGGTTTAGGTGATCCTTCCACCTCAGTCTTCCAAATAGCTGGAACTACAGGTGTGCACCACCACACCCAGCTAATTTTTTTTTTTTTGAGTTGGAGTCTCACTCTGTCGCCCAGACTGGAGTGCAGTGGCTGCTCCCAGCCACCGCAGCCTCGACGTGCTGGGCTCCGGCGATCCTTCCGCCTCAGCCTTCCAATTAGCTGGAATTACAGGCATGTGCTACCACGCCCAGGTGATTTTTGATTTATTGTAGAGATAAGGTCTCGCTGCCCAGGCGGGTCTGAAACCCGCGGACTCAGGCAATCCACTCACCTCAGCCTCCCAAAGGCACAGGATTACAGGCTGAGCCACCAAGCCCAGCTGTTTTTTTCATTTGTTTGTTTGGTTTTTTTTTAATTTATTGTAGAGATAAGGTCTTGCCATGTTGCCCAGGCTGGTCTCGAACCTGTGGGCTCAGGCAATCCTCTTGCCTCCGCCTCCCAAAGTGTTAGGATTACAGGTATGAGCCACTGCACCCAGCCTGGCAGACCTTTTAAATTCAGCCCTGTGTCCACTCTGCCCCTTCTCCTCTGTATCCAGGTGATCAGTGGAACCCACCTTTGGATGCTGCAGCATAAAGTTCACAGCTTCTTCAAAGTACTCCAGGTGCATATCATGCAAATATTCAGGGAGATCTTCAAATCTGAAGTAAGCCAGAGCAAGCACAGAAAAACCATGTCCAGCCAGGAGACTGGCCCTGTATTCACAAAGGCCACCGCCACTTCCAAACAGATCGATGATCCCTGGAAAGGACCCCTCACCTGGAGAATACCACAAATCACAAGAAGCTTTAGACCCTCAAAAGGTCTCTTGGGTTTGAGATTTTGGCAATCAGCAAAGAAGTTTTTGAAGTCAGGGTGGATAGGGGTGGAGAGGTTATCATAGAAAAGATGCTTTTTACTTCTCTTTTTGGGGGAGGGAAAACAAAATGTCTTATTTTATCAAACAATAATACAAATAATTTTCACAAAAAATATTTATATTATTATATGATTAATTATTATATCATATAATTTTCAAAAACAACGATAGTATAAATAAACCAAGTTAGAAATAACATAAGTTGGGCATGGACTCACATCTATAATCCTAACACTTTGGAGAGCCAAGGCAAGAGGATCATTTGAGGCCAGGAGTTCAAGACCAGTCCGGGCAACATAGGGAAATCTTGTCTCTCAAAAAAAAAAAAAATTAGCCAGGTATGGTGGCACATACCTATAGTCCCAGGTACTCGGAAGGCTGAGGTGGGAGGATCACTTGAGCCCAGTAATGGGAGGCTGCAGTGAGCTATGATTGCACCACTACACTCCAGCCTGGGTAACAGAGTAAGACTCTGTCTCAATAAAAGAAAATAAAAGAAAGGAAAATAATAACGTGATGACATGAGCATTTTCTACCACATCTTCTTTCTCATTTTCCTCAAAAACAGTAATTACTTGAGAATGCTTTGAGAGCTGTAAAGTGCTCTACATATACAGGGGAATATCATAATATATTCCTATATTCCCCACCTCCTTAAACTCCCTGCTGTAGCCTTACAGAATGCTATTCCGAACTATGCCATGTTCCCCAAATGTTGGCAGACAATGTTTCCTTTGCCTAGAATACTATTCTCTCTTCCTCTCCATTTTTTTGACCAGTTGACTCCTAGTCTTCAAACCTAATTTTAGATCTCCCCTCTGGACAGCCTTCCCACGTCCCCCAAGGCTGAGCTGAGTTGCATCTCCCTGGCTGGGCCTGTACTTCCATCACATAGCACCTGTCACACTCTACTATAGGTGCAAGAGTGACTGCCTGTATCCTCTGTTAGATGGTAAGCACAGTGAGGCCCATGGCTCTGTTAGCTACTGCATCCCAATACTTTAGTATAGACTTAATACATATTTGTTAAATGATCAAACCCCTCTATGTTATTTACAAAAGCCTTTGAGACACAATACATTTTATATGAGCCACATAGTAGACACTGAAATACTGTACTAATTAACACAACATTGACTTGACAAGAATATCAAATAACTAGACTGGGTGGTAAGGGTGTGTTTGTAGAGACAGGACCTCATTCTATCACCCAGGCTAGCGTGACCTGGTAGAATCATAGCTCACTGCAGACTTGAACGGAAGGAGGATTGCTTGAGACCAGGAGTTCGAGGCTAGCCTGGGCAACATAGTGAGCTATGTATATATATAAAACTGGAGCCAGGCATGGTGGCGCAGGTCTATAATTTCAGCCACTCTGGAGGCTGGGTCATTTGAACCCAGGGTGTCAAGGCTGCAGTAAGCTGCGATCTCTCCACTAAACTCCGGTCTGGGCGACAGAGTGAGATTCAGAATCCACAAGACTTTGGAGCGAAGGAACAAGCTTAAGAAGGTTCCACCATCCCGTGGTTCCCAGGCCTGGCAAGCGGCCTGCGGGGGTCGCAAGGACCTTGCCAGGCCTGGGCCCCACTCCCC
>NW_007248664.1:150381-153533 GCF_000164805.1 Carlito syrichta
CTCAGACGCCTCGGGCTCCAGCGCCCAGAGCAGCCCCATGGGCTCCAGCCCCGCGAAGCTGCCGCCCAGCGCCGGCGCGCGCGCCAGGTCCAGCTCGCCGCGGGCGTCGGCGCGGTAGCGCGCGTGGGCCCGGAAGCGCGCGCCCCTCTCGTCGCGCAGGGACGCGCGCAGCGTGACCGGCTGCCCGGGCGCCAGGCCGCGCACGGAGATGCGCACCGGCGTGTCCCAGCAGCAGCGGCCCGCGGGCTCCACGCGCAGCGTCGCCGCCATTCCGCCCGGGCGCAGGCAGCGGGCGGGCGTCTTTGCCTCCGCGGGCAGCGTTTGCGGGCGGAGCCCTGGGCCCTACTCCCATTGGTCGGGCATGGAGACACCCCAAGCCGTGCAAGGCCGCCTAGAGCTTGTACCCTGAACAGAAGAGAAAGGGTCTGCTGAAATGGGTTATTGAGTAACCCAGCAGTCTGACATGGAGAGTGTCGAAACAAAGGTGCAAAGACTACACCTTTGAGAACTGAGGGACTGAGAGGAACAGTTCCAAGACTCTGGACTTTGAAAAAGTCCAGAGCATGCAGTGGCATGCTCACGGCCACCGCAGCCTCGCACTGCTGGGCTCCAGTGATCCTTCCGCCTCAGCCACCCAAGGAGCTGAAACTACAGGCACATGCTACCATACCCGGCTAACTTTTTGATTTACTGTCAAGTTGAGGTCTTGCCAAGTTTCCCAGGCTGTTTTCAAACCTTCGGGCTCAGGCAATCCCCTCACCGTGGCCTCCCAGAGTGTGCAGTTATTCTTTTATTTATTTATTTTTGGGGGTTGGAGTCTCACTCTGTCGCCCAGACTGGAGTGCAGTGGCCGCTCCCGGCCACCGCAGCCTCGACCTGCTGGGCTCCGGCAATCCTTCTGCCTCAGCCTTCCAAGTAGCCGGAATTACAGGCATGCACTACCACACCCGGCTGATTTTTTAATTTATTGTAGAGATGAGGTCTCGCTGCCCAGGCGGATCTCGAACCCGCGGGCTCAGGTAATCCACTCACCTCAGCCTCCCAAAGGTGCGGGATTACAGGCTGAGCCACCGAGCCCGGCTCAGTTATTCTTAAGAACCACAAATGAGAAATCAGGGAGAACTGGGTCAGTCCACAGCCACCCAGAGAACTGTCCTGGAGTCCACCTCCAACCCACACATCCCTCTTAGCAAAGCTAGTCCATTTCGAAGTCCCACCGACCTCCCAGGGTCTGAAGCCTGAGGTTATCCAATCAGACTGGTGAGATACCATGACCGACACAGTTGCAGGGCAACACCACTGAGCCATGGCCAAAGTCCAGTTCACTAGGCTCAGGAGGACAACTATAACAGGCAGGCTAAGCCTTCATAGCAGTCACCTAAGCCAGGATCTGAGTAATCCAGGTAATAAGCTGCTAAGAAATCAGAGAAGGAGCCTTTGGGGGGCTTCTCCGACCACAGCTAGAGGGCCTGCTTCCTGGTCTCCTTGACCTGTCTCTAGTGT
The DNA here is from genome assembly GCF_000164805.1 of Carlito syrichta. Lineage (NCBI taxonomy): Eukaryota > Metazoa > Chordata > Mammalia > Primates > Tarsiidae > Carlito > Carlito syrichta. The sequence continues at coordinate 151,885 of NW_007248664.1, forward strand.
GCCTAAGGGTTTATCCACATGCAGCCAAAGGTGTTGGCCGTTGCATTCCGCTCCTCCCAGTTGGGTTAAAAGAAAGTTTAGAGCAATTCTGTTGTCTAACACAACCTTCCCAAGGAAGGAGCCTGCTCGGTTGCCAGGGCAGGAACAGAGGATGAAGCTGCATCCTCATGGCCAGGGACAGGTTTCTTATCACTGATTCCTGAGCACTGACTCCTATGTACAGCACTGAATCTCACACAGGACAACATAAGCCAGAGCCGTCACTACTTCCTGGTTGGTCCCTGTGAGCACGGTGTCCACCCTCAGGCTGCAGCCCAGTAGTGCATCCCCTCTCCAGGGTGACTTCTGGGGCTGCCCCGGCATGCCCAATATGCAGTGTCTCACCATCTGCCAGCTTCCCAGATATGACATTGTCCATCCCACATCTGGATCACTCCCAGACCACCCACAGAAAAAGATGCAGCCCTTGGAAGCTCACCGCACCTCTCACCCCCTTACTTGATTGTTTAGAGACCCATACACTGGTATGTAGGCAGTAGTGCTTACCAGCCAACACCCATGAGTGGCACAGTGGCATGAGCTCAGTCTCCCCATGCAACACTGCTCATGAGACCCCTACACAGGGAGCTAGCATCCATGCAGTCCTTGTTGTCATTGTTGCCACTGGAACACTTCACTTGTATAATCAAGGTAGCACAGTGCACCACAGAACCAGCCCACTAAGGTTTTGTGTGGTTGTGACATTTTGCCAGAGAAGTCTGCTAAGCAGCCAAAATGTCAATGCCTATCATGCACTCAGCACCTCTGGCTCCCTTCCATAAAGAGCTGCCAGATCCCCAAGGGTACCAGGGCTTGGGTTCTGTGGGTGTGCACTGAGGTGTTAGGAATGCTGGTGTGCATCCACTGGCAGCTCACGCCCATCAGTGGCAGAGGGAGACCCAGGGCAGCAGATCTCACCCATCACCAAGTTTCTTGCGGTGGCCACAGCTTGGAGCTAATGAAGGTATTGTACCTCCAGGCTGCTGCAGCATGTCCTGGTGGAAAAAGCAGGCTGGCAGGTTAGTACCCCACCACACCCCTCCTGGGGTCCATAGGTGCTCCCTGCCTAGTGGATAGAGGTTGGGCTGAGTGGGGTAGCAGCCTCGTCTCTCTGTCCCTGTCCCAAGCCCACTGCCTCTGTAGGCACCCCTTGTCCTTGTTGCTTGACCCAGACCTTGTGGCTTTGGTTATCAGACCAGGAAGGAAGACTGGGTCCTAGACAAACTTGACACATCTGATTATATCACCCAACCGACTAGAAGGATCAGATCTCCCCAGCTCCACGAGAGGGACTCTGGCGTCTGGTGCCCCCGGTCCTGCTTCCACCCCTCTGGAATCTCATGGAGGCAAAGCACCTGGGGGAAGCAAAGCTTCCATGAGAGCCAGGGACCCTTCTGGGTTGGCCTGAGCTACACATCAGTCCCAAGACGTGCATTCTAACAGGAAAAAGGAAAAAGAATTGCAGGGAAGGCCGGGCTCGGTGGCTCAGCCTGTAATCCCGTGCTTTGGGAGGCTGAGGTGAGTGGATTGCCGGAGCCCATGGGTTCGAGACCTGCCTGGGCAACTTGACGAGACCTCATCTCTACAATAAATCAAAAATTAGCTGGGCA